>NC_091953.1:128357369-128411773 GCF_031021105.1 Erythrolamprus reginae | reverse complement strand
GCTTTGTTTCTGAAAAGCCTTGGTCTGCAGCTGAAGGAAAATGACAAAAGACATTCATGTCAAGGGGCAGTTTTGGAGCACACTGGTTTTGTAGTACACTGGTAGGATGGTAAGAGGAACCCACCCTTGGCATACATACAATAATGGGCAGCCAAAATGTTTACTGCCACACTGTGGGTGTGGCTTACTTTGTGGGTGTGACTTAATGGTCATATGACTGGGTAGTAATGGCTTGCTGGCCATGTGATCAGGTGGGAGTGGCTTGAACGATCATCATTCAAGAGAACTGTTAAGTCCTCAACTTACAACCTTACCAGTGTCTTTCACTGGGATGAAAATTTGCTTTGCGTTTCCCGCGCTCACCTTCCTGGGTTGCCCCTCCCACCTCAGGCTGGGTAGCTAGGCGAATGGGTGCTGCCAGAAGCATAAATGCTGCCAGCTCCGCTTCCACCCACGCCTTCTGCTTGCACCTCAGGTGGGAGGTGACTGTGTGAGGCTGGAGGGGAGCCAGGCAGGAGAGAGGGAAGCTCATCCAAGGCCAGGAAGGAGGAAAGAGGAAAAAACAAGGAGCGCAGATGCAGCAGCAGCAGGGGAAAAAAAGGAGAGCTGAGCCGAGACCAGTAATCCAGGAAGTGACAGCCGCCAAGAAAAGGATTTAGGGGTAATGATTTCTGACAGTCTCAAAATGGGTGAACAGTGCAGTCAGGCGGTAGGGAAAGCAAGTAGGATGCTTGGCTGCATAGCTAGAGGTATAACAAGCAGGAAGAGGGAGATTATGATCCCACTATATAGAATGCTGGTGAGACCACATTTGGAATACTGTGTTCAGTTCTGGAGACCTCACCTACAAAAAGAGATTGACAAAATTGAACGGGTCCAAAGACGGGCTACAAGAATGGTGGAAGGTCTTAAGCATAAAACGTATCAGGAAAGACTTAATGAACTCAATCTGTATAGTCTGGAGGACAGATTATACAGATTGAGTTCATTGAAACATTTAAATATTTTAAAGGGTTAAATAAGGTCCAGGAGGGAAGTGTTTTTAATAGGAAAGTGAACACAAGAACAAGGGGACACAATCTGAAGTTAGTTGGGGGAAAGATCAAAAGCAAGATGAGAAAATATTATTTTACTGAAAGAGTAGTAGATCCTTGGAACAAACTTCCAGCAGACATGATAGATAAATCCACAGTAACTGAATTTAAACATGCCTGGGATAAACATATATCCATTGTAGGATAAAATACAGAAAATAGTATAAGGGCAGACTAGATGGACCATGAGGTCTGTTTCTGCCGTCAGTCTTCTATGTTTCTATGTTTCTAATCAGCTAGAGCTGTGCATGCATCTTCCTTTCTGCCGGTGGAACTGTATTCCACCCCGTCCTACCTGCTGCACACCCCTGCATACATACATACATACATACATACATACATACATACATATATACATACATACATACATACGAGGGTTATTTGGACAATAAGGTTACAAGGCACGTAACTCTTGCAGGGAATGTTCGTGGGGGAAGATGGTATTACTATTGTGTAGCGAGAAGCCAGCGGAAGAGAACAAGCAGTGCCAGTGGTCAGTAGATCATCGACTGGTGTTGTGGTGAAGGTTAGAGATGAATGTCCTCATTCCGTTTCTCTCCAAGTGCAAAATGTGCACTGTAATATGCTACTGAATGCTAAGGACATGAACACTGATGCGATGTATGCCCAAGATTTGTGCACGATGGGTGCCAAAGATTTTTCTCACCAATTGTTGAGTTTTGAATTTTTGGCTTAAGGAGAATGGGTATGGAACCACTGCATTGATTAATGGTTGCTATCTGGAGTATGGTGACAAGCCCAAATTTCTTCTCCTGTCACTATACAGCTGAGAAAAGCCTCACCTTCAGTCTCGAAATGGTTAAAAAATTCTCGGATGGCACTGATTCTGTCGATGCCCTTAGCATTCAGGTAGTATATTACAGTGCACACTTCACACTTGGAGGAAAACAGAATGAGGACGCTCATCTCAAACCTTCACCACAATGCCATTCAATGACCTACTGACCACTGGCACTGCTTGTTCTGTTCTGCCGGCTTCCCACTACAATATAGTAATATAAATTTCCCCCGCGAACATTCCCCATGAGAGCTATATGCCTTGTAACCTTACTTTCTGGATAACTCTCGTACATACATACGTGCATACAATAATACATACATACATACATAATACATACATACGTACAACAAGCCATATAGTATCTTGGTATAAGATTTAAAAGTTCTCAGATGCCCCTCTTACATTTAGTTTTCAGTGAAGTAATTGTATTAAAAACAGATCAAGTTTGCACCACAAATTAGTTTCATTACACCAAGAAACTTAATCCATCATTCATTATAATGAATACTATAATGAAAACTAATTTCTTTGTTCAAACCAAATTGTTCCTAATAAAGCATAATTGTACATTGTCCTAGTAATTTATCACTCAAATACATGCCTAACTCATTTCTGGATCGACAATTTTTGTTGAGTGTTTTGTTTTTTTTACCCTTAAAAAAAACCTCACTGCATTTATCTACTCACATTTGCATGCTTTCAAATTGCTCTGTTGGCAGGAGCTGGGGCGAGAACAGGAGTTCACCCCCATTGTGTGGTGCTTGGGTCTCGAACCTGGGCTGCAAGTTTTCTAGCTGAGAAGTCCAGTGTCTTCTGCTGAGTCATTATATCACTTCCCCCAAAAAAGAGTTATATATAGAGTGATACCTCGTCTTACAAGCCTTCTCATCATACAAACTTTTCGAGATATAAAACCGGGGTTTAATATTTTTTTGCCTCTTCTTCCAAACTATTTTCACCTTAAAAACCCAAGCCGCCACCACTGGGATGTCCCGCCTCTGGACTTCTGTTGCCAGTGAAGCGCCCATTTTTGCACTGCTGGGATTTCCCTGAGGCTCCCCTCCATGGGAAACAAGACCTCTGGCCTTCTATGTTTTTGCGATGGTGCAGGGGAATCCCAGCAGTGCAAAAACAGGTGCTTTTCTGGCAATGGAAGTCCGGAGGTGGGGTTTCCCAGTGAGGGGAGCCTCAGCGAAATCGCAGCATCACAAAAACACAGAAGTCCGGAGGTGGGGTTTGGAGGACTTCCATGTTTTTGCGATGCTGCAATTTTGCTGAGGCTCAAACCCCACCTCTGGACTTCCGTTGCAAGCAAAGCACCCGTTTTTTGCGCTGCTGGGATTCCCCTGCTGGGATTCCCCTACAGCATCACAAAAACACAGAAGTCCGGAGGTGGGGTTTCCTATGGAGGGGAGCCTCAGGGGAATCCCAGCAGTGCAAAAATGGGCGCTTCAGCTGGCAAAAGGGGCGAGTTTTGGGCTTGCAAGCATTAATCACTTTTCCATTGATTCCTATGGGAAACAATGTTTCATCTTACAAACTTTTCACTTTAGCATAGATCTATATATTCATGTTTTTGTAGATTTTCACGGGTACATTTATAAAGGTCTTGGCATATTCGGGTTTCTTCCCGTGTAGGTTTCAGAGATTTCTGGTGATGTTTCGACGAGGTCTCACTCGTCATCTTCAGGTTGGTGCTTCTGTCCTTGTTCTAGGGTGAAAACAGCGAGACCTGAGCTGTCTTCCCTCTATAAATACTGGTGGGTGGGTGTGGTGTGCTGGCTCAGCAGCTGAAAGTAGATCAGAGATCTTAAAACTAAATTTATAACAATTGCAAACCTTATGTTTATCTATGGGATATTTCTGCTGTCATGCCTCTGATAGACCTGAATCACAGGCAATGATGACACTGTATTATACCATGTTTCCCCGAAAATAAGACACTGTCTTATATTAATTTTTGCTCCAAAAGCTGTGATACATCTTATTTTCGGGGGGTGCCTTATATCTCTCAAATAAGACAAATTCACAGGCAGAAAAGCTGACACCCCCAAAGAAAGTGTACCGGCGTACAGTACACTGATTACGGTACGGTACCTCTCAGTATGGCACCCACACATACAAACGACAGCACAACAGTATACTCCCGCTATTGCAGCTTCCGGCCACCAGAGAAACTACAGTCTACGCACTGTAGTGGAGACTGTAATGGAGGTGAGACAGCAGCAGATTGTGTCTTCTGTACTGGATGGTATAAAGTGATGGAAGGGGCCAGCAGGGGATGCCACATTATTACGGTACCGCTATGAACAGCTTTGAATGGTACCGTATGTTTTTCCACTGTACCATTTGTAAACTTGACTATGCCTTATTTTTGGGGGGTGCCTTATATTAGCAAATTCTGCAAAACCTCTGACATGCCTTACTTTCGGGGTACGTCTTATTTTCGGGGAAACAGGGTAGTAGATACCTCTGTGTAGAATCTCCTTCATTATCATGTCCCAATTTTTGCCTGGGAAAAGATGGAAAATTTCCTGGCCTTCAAAAGATTATACATGATCATTCAAGTTGATCCTAGCAACATTAATTTATCCCCTTCATTGGACAGCATTAGGAGCTTGGAAGATAATGGACCCATAACTTTCCCCTGTAAAATATGGATAGCACTAATGTACTTTACTCATGCAAAATTAATTTATGTATGCATAACTAAAAATGCCATTTCCCTAGTACAGACCACTTTTCAAAACGTATTTGTGGAGAAAGGTTGAACTTTTCATTTCAAAGCACTAGGAAGTATTGTTGGCACCACATGGATTATCAAAGCTGAGATCAGAAATTTCAATTTTGTTCAGCAATGAGTAGCCATTCATTGTCTTGATAGTTGGGTGATATTCTAAGTACTGCAACTTGCTTTACTTAAACTTCTTAAGCTTCACCATGAATGTATTGTTCTGAACTATCCATCCTATTTAAACAACTCTTCCAGAGATATCATTAAAAGCTAAAGAACCCTCATGCTGAATTTGATTCCAGCCATTTGGTTAAGTAGGTAAAATATGGGAGCACTGCCTAATCTCCAACCACGTAATTCATTGCTGGCGTTTCCTCCAAATGCTAGCCAAGATTGGCCCTGCTTAGCTTCCAAATCCAGAAAACATCAATCAGATGTTGCTAACTATTGAAATCAATGATGACAACCTGCAAAATACAGAGAAACGGAATCAGCTCAATTATTTTGATTAGACAAAGAATTAATGTTTTCCAACAACAATTGTGCGTTAGCAAAAATAATCTACTCACTCACTCTTTTGCAATACTGAATGATGAACCCTTCAGGTGCACTTTTATTTATTTATTTATTTATTTTATTTGATGAAAATAGATAACGTTATGAAAATTACCAACCTCTTAGGAATCAGGTGAGGTCAACAGTAGCTAGCTTGGAGGTTTGGTGACAAAATTACTGAGTCAGATAATGAGTTCTAGGGGTTAACTACTCAGTTGATGAAGCTGTATTTTCTACAGTCAAGTTTGGAGTGGTTTACTTTGAGTTTGTATCTGTTGTGTGCTTGTATATTGTTGTGGTTGAAATAATTGTTGACAGCAAGGACATTGTAGCAGATGATTTTATGAGCTATGCTCAGGTCGTGCCAAAGGCAACATAGATCAAAGTTTTCTAAGCCTAGGATTTCAAGTCTGGTTGCATAAGATATTCTGTTGCAAGCAGAGGAGTGGAGGGCTCTTCTCGTCAAATATCTCTGGACACTTTCTAATGTATGAACTTAATTCATTCCGTGATCAGGTTTGTAAGATGAAAAGTTCGTAAGACGAAGCAATTTTCCCCATAGGAATCAATGTAAAAACAAATAATGCGTGCAACACCATCCCAAAAGTCACTCCTTTTGCCTTGCACTGCTGGGAATCCCCGCCTCCGGACTTTCATTGCCAGCCAAAGCACTGGGATTTACTTCTTTACTTCTTTACTTCTTTACTTCTTTACTTCTTTACTTCTTTACTTCTTTACTTCTTTACTTCTTTACTTCTTTACTTCTTTACTTCTTTACTTCTTTACTTCTTTACTTCTTTACTTCTTTACTTCTTTACTTCTTTACTTCTTTACTTCTTTACTTCTTTACTTCTTTACTTCTTTACTTCTTTACTTCTTTACTTCTTTACTTCTTTACTTCTTTACTTCTTCTTTACTTCTTTACTTCTTTACTTCTTTACTTCTTTACTTCTTTACTTCTTTACTTCTTTACTTCTTTACTTCTTTACTTCTTTACTTCTTTACTTCTTTACTTCTTTACTTCTTTACTTCTTTACTTCTTTACTTCTTTACTTCTTTACTTCTTTACTTCTTTACTTCTTTACTTCTTTACTTCTTTACTTCTTTACTTCTTTACTTCTTTACTTCTTTACTTCTTTACTTCTTTACTTCTTTACTTCTTTACTTCTTTACTTACTTACTTACTTACTTATTAGATTTGTATGCCGCCCCTCTCCATAGACTCAGGGTGGCTCACAACAGCAATAAAACAATTCATGACAAATCTAATAATTTAAAAACATTTTAAAAACCTTGTTATTAAAGCAGACATACACACAAACATACCATACATAAATTGTATAGGCCCGGGGGAGATATCTCAATTCCCCCATGCCTGGGGTCAAAGGTGGGTTTTTAAGGAGTTTATGAAAGGCAAGGAGGGTGGGGGTAGTTCTAATCTCCAGGGGGAGCTGGTTCCAGAGAGTCGGGGCTGCCACAGAGACGGCTCTTCCCCTGGGACCCGCCAAACGACATTGTTTAGTCGACGGGACCCGGAGAAGGCAACTCTATGGGACCTAATCAGTCACTGGGATTCGTGCGGCAGAAGGCGGTCCCAGAGATATTCTAGTCTAATGCCATGAAGGGCTTTATAGGTCATAACCAACACTTTGAATTGTGACCGGAAATTGATCAGCAACCAATGCCGACTGCAGAGTGTTGGTGTAACATGGGCATATTTGGGGAAGCCCATGATTGTTCTCGCAGCTGCATTCTGCACGATCTGAAGTTTCCAAACAAGTTTCCCCTGAAGCTCCCCTCACTGGGATTCAAAACAGTGTTGGCAAAAATGAATGGTTGGCGGGGTGGAAGCCAGGGGACAAAATAGGTGCGGCTAAGTGGAGAAGGCGAACAGTCACAGACCCTGCTGACAGCAATCCATATCAAACATGTGGCACCAGTCAATGGTATTTGTATGTTCTGTCGGGCTCTCTGGTAGAATCCTCCCAAAAATTCACAGGTACAAATTTCAGACACACACACGTTTGAAAATTCAAAACAATGTTCTTTATAATGAAAATTCACTTAAACCAAGCCCTCTTTTGGGATAGCTAAGAGCACTCATCTCCAACCAAACTGGTAATTTATACAAGTCCCTTATCAGTCCTGTGATACTTAGCTTGCAGCTGTGAGGCAATTCACAGTCCTTCTTCTTTCACAAAGTGAAACACACTTTGCTCTGGTTTAGTTTCAAAGCAGGGAAAAATCAGCACACAAAAAGTCAGTCAGTAAAGCAGTCATGAAACACAACAATCAGATAATCTTCCACAATGGTCAAAACCACAGGCTGCTATTTATAGCAGCCTCACTAATTACCACAGCCCCACCCAACCACAGGTGGCCTCATTTTCTTTTATAATAATCTCTCAGTTGTTGTTGCCTATGCATCGCTCTCCGCATGCGTGGCTGTATCATTAACTCTTGTTCTGAATCCAAGGAGGAGCTAGATAATTGATCTCCTTCTGGGCTATCTGCCACACTCTCCTCCTCCCTGTCACTCATGTCTTCTTGGTCAGAGGAGCCTTCATCTTCAGATTCCACTGGGGGCAAACCAGGCCTGCAGCATGTGTATGTCTCCCCCACATCCACAGTCCTTGGGGCAGGAGCTGGGCCAGAGCTAACCACAACATTGTAGCACACTTTTAAATATTCAGTTGACTGAGGTTCATTATTTAATGAATAAAAGTGATCATCATCACCATCATCATCTATGAGTTTACATGCAGTCTGAGTATGTGGACATGCCCTTCAAGAACCGACCAGAACATGGTTTTGCACAGACATTCCTTACATCTGCTTTTTCTTCACAGACCAACCCTCCCACTTCAAAAAAACAACCTGCTCTTGTTTTACTTTCAAAACTAGGATTTCAGGCAGCCTCCAAATTCTCTCTTAGCCATGATTTAAACCTCAGAAAGCCATTGTTTTATTTCTTCTGGAAAGCTCAATAGAATTGTTGGGAAGGCAGAAAAGATGCAGAGGTGATTGGTTTTTGAGGCGACTGAGAGCTACGCTGCCCCCATTAATTACTTGTGGTTCTTCAGGATAAAGGTTACCTAGTAAATTTTAAAAGAAAAGCATTTGGTTTGGCTTGTTAAAGAAAATACCCTGTCAGTTTCCTCTTTCCTTAACAATTGACAGAGAAATTCCCCACTTCATTTACTGGTTATACCAAAAGGTCATGTGCCATAGTTCAGAGAATAATGAAACCTCCTGATTACAAATTCCAAATGAGAGCATCCTTACACACTATAAATTGTGGTCTGGTGCCTTGCGAAGGAAACAAATCAACTCCAAAAAGAGGAATCCTTTATCGTGTAGGTAAGTCTCTGCTTTTCAGGATGAGCAGAGAGATACGGGTACAAAGAAGACATAAAGCCCAAATTTCCTTTCAATTGTTGGAAGCTCATCTCCTTGGTCACAGACAAAAGTATAAATTGTAGGCCTCTAGATGTAAATTATCAAGTATATACATTGATTTGGAGCATTAGGTAGCAATATAAAGCAGTAAGCCAGGATTGTGTTTGGTCTGGTTGGATCCTGTTTATGGCCACTCCTGGGATATAAGCAGTCGGAAATTTGGAACCCTGTTTTGGGAGAGCTTTGGGGGTGAATTGGATAAAATTAGCATTGTAAACATTCTGTCTATGGAGGTTCTCATTCATCCAAGTTGTGCTTGCCCGAAAAGATTACTCACTTCTATAGCTTTCTCGAGATGTTTCTATATCTAATCCTGAAGAAGCTTTTTGAATGAGAAGCGAAACACCTTAAAAGAAAGCTGCTAATTTAACCTTTGGGTCTCAAGCATTCTTTAATCCTTTTAAACACATATTTTCCCATCTTTCACCTAGGACAGGCATGTCAAACTCCTGTTGTCATGCCGGTGTCATATGTAATATCGAGATTTCTCCCCCTTCGCTAAAGCAGGCATGGACATGGCCAGCACATGATGCATCTGGACTATGAGCTTGTAGTTTGACAGCTCTGACTTAAGGAATCCTTCCCCAAATGGGCCATGAGTCCACCTACCTTTGGGATATGTTTGTGATCATTAAGTGTTGATTCTTGACAAACTTATCTTTTCTTTTATGTACACTGAGAGCATATACACTAAGACAAATTCCTTGTGTGTCCAATCAAACTTGTCCAATAAAGAATCCCATTCTATTCTATTCTATTCTATTCTATTCTATTCCATTCCATTCCATTCCATTCCATTCCATTCTATTCTATAACACATATCAAGATGTGCATCTTAGGGGAAACATATACAAAAATGTATATCTGTGAGAAAAATATGCACAAAAGGTATTTTCATCATAGAAATGTATGTTTTAAAAACTGCATTCGGGGGGGGGGGGACAAGTAAAATATGAATTAAGAGAAGTGCACAGGAAAATGCAGATGGACACAATGCTCCTACCACATGTATAAGCTGTAGGGGTAAACAAATTTGTGGTCACAGGGTGAGAAATCAGGTGAAATAAAATTATCAGGAACTTCTATCCTTAGGGTTGTGTGTTCTAAATAATACTAGTTGCTTCCCTGCTGTCCTGTGGATAGTGTCTGAACACAAGATGACACTCTCACATTATATATCTGCAGGACTGTTTCAGATATTTAAAAGGAATGCACATATTACCTGGAGTTGCCACGAGTTTGCTGTGTAAGCAAAACCTGAAGGCAAGTCGAGAGGAATTTAAACAAAATCAAAAGACTTTTCAGCAAAGATTTCTCAGCTAAATCCTAAAAGGCAGATCTTAAACCAATGCAGGAGAAGCACAGGGAAACCAAGTTTGGTTACAGATGTGTTACAACCTTCAAGAAAATATGTTTTACAGTTTAGTAGATTGCCTTGAAGGTGGTGGATTCTTGTTTGCCAAAGAGATTTAATCAGAGGACAGATGAGTGTCTATCTCTCAGAGATATGGTGAGCTGCATTGTAATGTGATTTAGACTTGGAGACATTGTCAATAGTCTAAAATCTTTGAAGAGTTATTTAGTCAAGACAGATACTTAGATCCCAGTGTATACAGAAATATAGTGTACCTTGTTCTATAATATAGAACTTCTAGGAGGAACTGAATGCATGTTTGTTTTTTTGTTTGGTTGTTCATTCGTTTATTCGTTCGTTCGTTCATTCATTCATGCGTATATATGATTACAGACAAAGTATAATCATGATTGTGAATACATAAGATGTATAAGCATGGTTCTGAGTACATGAAATGGTTATGGATACATGGAACAATTTCTAAAACAATTCACTTCTCTGTCTCTTTAGAGAGAAGTAATGAGAAACGCAGGTAAAGGGACAATCACTTCTTTAGCAAAGCACAGAAAATTGTTTTACTGTTTGTTAGTTAGGGCTGAAAAAAAGACTCCACTGATTGTTGGAGGGAGCAGCAATGAAAAAAACAGGCAAAAGGATGTTGCAGAAGAGACGGAGTAACGACTCGGACACAAGAGCTGGATTTAAACTTGGGTCATTTTTATTATAATAAATTTGCATAATTTATTAATTAAATTAGCATGAATTAGCATAAATTTGCATAAATCAACATACTCAACTATGACCCGGAAACAGTGGACCTGCAGGGTCAAACAAACACTTCCGGGGCGGAAATGACGTAAAAGGTCAACATTCCTGGGCAACTATGGGCGTAGTCGATGCTGGTCCAGGTGAGGGACCTCTCCCTCACCTGAGACCCTGCCATGCCCTCGCATGAGGGGGGTCCCGCCGGCTCACCCCTACCCTGGGACTTCAATAGCGGGACCCAAAGACAGGTTCCCCCCAAGTGCGCAGGTAGCACCCACCATGGGCTTGGAGAGAACCTGTCAATCATCCCCAAAGATGCCCAAGGGAGAACGCGCAGTTGCTGAAACCACCCAGATTTCCGCCCCTAACCTGCCACGGAGCGGGGGTCAGATCTCTATCTTGGCCCCCCGACTCCCCCCTCTATTTGCGCCAGCTCACGCAGAGACCGCTGCAGGTCCTGTAAGAAAATGGCGTTCCCCTGTTCTGACAGGTGAACGCCATCGGCCCGGTAAAGCCACGGCCGATCTATGGTGATGAGGGGATGGGCCACTACAACCCCACCTAATTCTTTGACCGTTTTTCCCACAGCCTTATTCACCCTACGCCTGACCCGGTGAATGGCCCTAAGGGAAATGGCGTCCCTCCAAACAATCCTTGGGAGGATCTCTGACCACACCACTTGCGTGGTGGGCCACACCGTGCGAAGCCACCGCAGGTCTTCGCGCGCCTGGACGATCAACGGTAGACCGCCAAGCAGGCACAGGTCATTGCCACCGAGGTGCAAGACCAGCCATCTGGGTGCGGCTATGGGTTGCCGACCACCCAGTCCCATCTGGGCGCGACCCTGGGTAGCCGCCCGCCCAGCAGCGCCGGATACCGCCCTGAGATGCTGAGTACCCAGCAACGTCGGTAGGAGCCCCTCCCACCGCATACCCCTCCGGCCCATCCAAACAACATTGACCCACCGTCCCAACGACAGCTGGGTCCCAATGGCGCTTCTGGCTGCTGAGCGGCCGGCCCAGAAGACCATGCTGTGGCCACACAGCAGCGCCGTCGGTTTCTGCCTGGACTGGGAACCTGGAAGAGGACACACACAGAGAGGTTACCTAGCCTAAACCCTGCCCAGAATCCTCAGCGGGCCTCACATAACCCAAATATGCCGCTGACCGCCAGCGGCCGATCTCCTGAATCCGTTGGGCCGGGAGACCGGAAAGTGCCGCGCTAGTGGCGGCGCCGATACGGAACGAATGCGTTCCGTAGCCGGCGGGATCCATGCCTACCTGAGACATAGCCTTGGATACTATCGCCCAGAATTGAAACCGGGTCAGGGGGGTACCATCCTGGTGTAGAAAAAGGTACCCGCGCCCAGACCCCCGCAAACCACAAAAATGCTGTAAAGCAGCCACTGGGCAAACAGACTGATCGGTGGCTGCGCTAAGTTCAAGTCTAACCCCTCTGTGTAACTGATCTGTCTTGGAGTGTCTCACCAAAAGGGAGACACCCCCCTGTCTAAAGGTCAGATCAGTGAACTGGAGAGCGCGGAGCGACAAGTCAGACTGCGAGGAGGCCACTGCCTCGCTGACCCTGAGGGCACCAAAAAACATCACACAAGTCGCTGCCCTAAAAAGACGGGCCTCGTACAGAGAGGCACACAGACTGTCAAATGCCTGATTAATCAAAGACAGCTGCTGAACCGTCAGGGCCCGACGAGTGTCAGGAGGGAACCCCTGTCGCTCCCGCACCCAGCCTTCTAACATCCTCCGGATGCGAAAATCTCCCGAAAAATCACAGAACCCCCCCGCCTTGGACAGAAAGGCGAGGCCGGCTAACCTAGACCTGATAGTCCTAACTGAAAGGCCACGCCCTTTCAGCAGGACACAAAATTCAGCTAGGTGCTCAACCGGGACAGGCCAGCTATGGGGGTAACCCCTACCCTGCCTGAAATCCCCAAACTCCTTACCTGCACGCTGGTAAGCTCGCAGAGTGCCAGGAGCTACAGATAAGGCAATCGCCCGGGAGGCCTAGTCTCTCCAGCTCTCGGGAGCCCGCCCAGGCTCCACAGGTGGGCTGGAAACACTTCTGGCGACTCTCGGGCCCACGGGGCCAGGGTCCGAAACCTGGACAACTGACCACGGGACAAAGCGTCAGCCACCCCGTTATCAAGCCCCGGGACGTGCCTAGCCAAAAACAAGGCGTTCAGAGACAAGGACCTGTGCACAAAATGGCGGACAAGCCACATTACCCTGTCGCTCCGCGAGGACAGAGCATTCACAACGTGGACAACCGCTAGATTGTCACACCAAAAATGCACAGTCTTGTCCCTAAACTGCTCTCCCCAGAGCTCTAAGGCCACTACCAAGGGGAAAAGCTCCAAAAAGGTCAAGTCCTTAACCAAGGAACAGGCACTCCATTCCGGAGGCCATGCCGACCAGCACCACTGGTCACCTAACACTACCCCAAAACCGCAAGTCCCTGCGGCGTCGGAACACAGCTGCAGCTCCGCTTCCAAAAGAAGCTCCTGCCGCCAGAAAGACAACCCGTTAAAACGTTCCAAAAACTCCCGCCACACGCAGAGGTCAGCCCTGACCCCTGCACATAAGCGGGTACGATGGTGGGGCAAACTTAGCCCCTTCATCGCATCATACAACCGCCGAGAAAAGGCCCTACCGACAGGTGAAATTACCCGACAGGTGAAATTAAGAATCCCGGCCAACTCCTGGAGCTGCCGAAGAGTAACCTTCCTGCAGCCCAAGACCGCCTCAAGCTTGGACCTGATTTTAATCAACTTATCCAGGGGCAATCTGGAAGATTGCTCCACTGAATCCAATTCAATACCAAGGAAGGTAATCCTGGTGGCAGGGCCTTCGGTCTTCTCGGGGGCTAAAGGCACCCCCAATTGAGCACAAAGGGCTTCGAAGTCCCGCATCAAAGCAAAGCATTGCTCCGATTGCGCAGGCCCGGCCATCAAGAAATCATCAAGGTAATGAACGACGGAACCCAGGCCACTACGCCTCCTGAGCACCCACTCCAGGAAGGTACTAAAGCTCTCAAACAGGGAGCAGGAAACAGAGCAGCCCATAGGCAATGCCCTATCCACATAAAACCCACCTTCGAAATGGAAGCCCAGCAGCTCGAAGTCGCCTGGGTGAATGGGGAGGAGCCGAAATGCCGACTTAATGTCGCATTTACCCATAAGGGCTCCCACCCCACACTCCCTAACCATGGCCACGGCCGCATCAAAGGATGCGTACCGGACAGAACAAAGCTCGTCAGGAATGAAGTCATTCACTGACTCACCTTTTGGAAAAGACAAATGGTGAATCAACCTAAATTCACCACTCGCCTTTTTGGGGACCACCCCCAGGGGGGACACTCTAAGATTCGAAAAGGGCGGCTCCGGGAAAGGCCCAAGGACCCTGCCCTCAGCCACCTCCTTTTGAATCTTAGCCCGTACAATGTCCTCATGTCCGACAACCGACCTAAGGTTGTCGGACATGAAAGCCCTCCTAACGCCCACATAAGGGATCCTAAATCCCTCAGAGAAGCCCCTCAAGAGCAACTCGGCTCTCGGGCGAGGGTGGTAGTCGACCAACCAACCCTTGAGCACAGACACATTAATTGGGCTGGGCCCCTTTTCCCCCAGCTGGCGGGGGAGGTTTTCCTGGACCCCCACCCTTCTTCTCCGCCCCTTTCTTGGGGCGGGGACAGACTGAAGCTGCATGGGACCCCCCGCAATTCCCGCAGGCATGCTTGTACTTACAAAAGGGACGAAAACACGCCCCTTTTGCAGCAAACTCATGGCAAGCGGGCGAGGCCCCCTTGCCAGCCACACCAGGAGTCGCCTTGGCCGGTGAAGCCGCGCCAGGCTCCTCCTCCATGAAGTGCCCACTATCCGTACGCTCACACCCTTCCTTTCCAGACATATGCGTGGCCCAGAACCACAGGTCCGGGACCACCATATCCCATGGCAAGTTAGGCTCAACCGCCATCCTCATACGGAAACCCTTATCATAATGGCGCCATATGGTGCCCTTATATTCGAAGTGGGCCCTAGCAATCAAGTCTATATACTTAAACATGGCAGAGGCCATAGCCGGCTGCCGTTGAATCACCACAGACCCATAAGTAAGAAAAGCATACAGCCAGGAGCTGAAGCATTTCGTTACCTTGGTCTTCTTTGTTTTCTCCCCCGGGACAATGTCTTTCTCCTGCTTGGGAACCTCTCGGTTCAAAAGCGAAAAAAGATCCACGTATTCTCCCCGCCAAATAGCCTCCTTGACCGACGGGTGAAGGTGGCATCCTAGAGGGGTGGACGGCAGCCCGCACGGTATAGCCCCCGCTTTAATACAAGCGAACGGGTCCCATACCGAGTTGGCCGCAACACCAAAAACTCCCGCACCGTGGGGGTAGGGCAAAACGGGGAGCGGGGGCATGACAGCAGGGGCAGGGGGAACCCACCCCCTGCACCTGGCACCGCGGGTATCCCCGCAGGACCCGTCCCGGACAGCGGAGCAGGGCCGGCCGCCGGCGGCCCCGGAGGAGGAACCAGCTGTGCCCATACCTGCCCGCAGGTGCCCGAGGAGGAGCCCAAAAAACTGGACCCGCTCCCAACCCCCGCCGGGGGAAAACCCGGGGTGGGGGAAGGAAGAAAGGACAGCGGTGTAGTGTGTGGTGCAGCCTCACCTGCCCCGTACGGGGTTGATGACATCCACGGGGGGCCCAATGTTGCGGGGCCCGGGAAAGCCGCCATCGGCCCTGCCGGGGCCTGTCGTCCAGCCGGAGCCATCTGCGCAGCCTGGGCCGCCGCCGGATCTCTCCCCAACGCCGCGGAAACTTGATCGATGGACGCTCCGGGGCCCGCACCGCTCCTCCACTGCTCGAGCTCGTCGAGCCTTTCCAACACCCTGGCCCAAGACATGGCAGGAGAAAGAACAGGTTGAGGGGCAGGAGGCAACGAAACCACCCCCCCTTGTTCGGGGACCACCCCCGCAGTCCCCTCCCTACTGGCCCGAGCCCGGGCAGAAGGCCTGAGGGCCCTCCTGGGGCGCGCAGCCGGCGGAGCCGTAGGTGCAGCGGCAGGCCTCTTTTTTGGGGCCATCCCAACTTCCCCCTAGTATGCAGGGAGCAACCCAAACTACCTAGGGCCACACCCCGCCGACTGAGTGGCAAGCAAAGGTCCCCCACCTCTGGGCCCTACCTAGGGCCTAGTGCTAGAAAGGGGAGAAGCCCCTGCTACCCCCCAGGCCCCTTCCTTCAAGCGCAAGTAGCAAGCCTCCCTTCACAGGTAGGCCTTCAAGGCCTGCAAAACCGGCCACCAACCCGCCCAAGACCGGGGCCCCAGACCAAGCGCCCCACCACGCCCTCCTCCCGGCCGGGAGGAGGTTACCAGTCCCCCTCGGGCCCGAGGGGGATCGCTGAAAGCAGCTCCCAAGTGTTGAGGATTAGAGCCTCCACCGACGCTTCGAAGCCAAGCAGAACTTCTCGCCCCCTCGGTAGGCCACAAAATGGCGGCCGAAACACGAGGGCAACCAAAATGGCGTCCGAGCAGCACCAGCAAGTGTCTGCTCTTAGCACCAGGTCCGGCCGAAAAGGCTTTCTTCCCGGCCTGCTGTCCCTTAAATAGGGCCAGCAGGCCCCGCCCGGACCCGACGTCATGCCCAGCCACGTGGGCAGGGCATTCTCGGCCGAAATCTCGCCTCGCGAGATTTCGGCCGAAAACAAGATGGCGGCCGCCATCGGAAGGGTCCGAGTCTGCCCGGCCCTTCAGCAACAGCGCCGTGGGGCCGGTAAGTCAGCCGGCGATAATTGCTTAGCAAGCAAAGCATGGAAGACTGCTTAGCACCTCATTAGGGCTAAAGAAAGTTTAGTAAAGGTTACATCTTCAGTAAAATGCTGAAGACCCACCTTTGTCGCCAGGCGTGGGGATAATTACCACCTTCTCCCCCCTTTTTTATTATGTTTTCAGCCTTACTGTATGATGGATTAGGTTGAATGTGTATGACCATACAAGCTAGGGATTTTACTATGTTATTAATGTTTTTTAAATTGATTTAATTTTTCTACTATTGGATTTGTAATGTATTGTATCACTTTATGTTGTGAGCTGCCCCGAGTCTTCGGAGAGGGGCGGCATACAAATCTAATAAACTATAAACTATAACTATAACATTTGGAATATAAGGTGCACCCAAATTTTCAGCCTCTTTTTTGGGGGGAAAGGTGCATCTTATGCTCTGAAAAATACATTACTTTTGCATAGAAAAGATAGGAAGGAAAACAAATTGCTTTCTCAATTGTCTGTATTAATCATTGAAGTCTTCCACTGAAATTTGTTTAAAGAACACAGGTAGACAGAAATAATCTAACTTATCCCTTCTAGCGTTATGCTTATTTCACACCATGAAAAATCCAAAGTTACATATCTCCTATTCACAGGTGTATCAGTTTACCCATAAGAGAATGACACCACCTGGAAAGGACATTTACCAATTTCTAGTAATTCAGTTAGCTAAAACTATCTAACAATTTTGCCTGAAGCCCTGAAACAGAACTCAAAATTGGATGCATGTCTTATAATAATAATAAAAAAAGACTCCTTTCCCAAGGGGAAAGGTAAGCGGGCAGAACAGGAGCAATAAACATATTAATCAGTTTTCCATAGTATAATTCATCTCCTGGTAATTGAAATACGCTTATATCTTGGAAATTAAATTATGACAGAAGAGTATGGCATAAAAAAAATCTAGGCTAATTTCCTTAGGGTGGGGAGAGAAAATGGGACTGAGCCATTTCTGGCCATTTGATGTGCTATAATGTTGGTAACTTCAATTTATTCCTCCTCTTTATATATATATATATATATATAATTTTGTGTGTGAGGAGGGGGAAGGTGATTTTCTAAGTTTCCCAAATATAGTACGAGCGCTATTATGCTGCAACGTCCTGCCTGTCGGCGACTACTTTAGCTTCAACCGCAACAACACAAGAGCATACAACAGATTTAAACTTAATATTAACCGCTCCAAACTTGACTGTAAAAAATATGACTTCAGTAACTGAGTTGTCAAAGCGTGGAATGCATTACCGGACTCCATAGTGTCATCCCCAAACCCCCAACACTTTACCCTTGGATTATCCATGGTTGACCTATCCAGATTCCTAAGAGGTCAGTAAGGGGTGAGTACAAGTGCACTAGAGTGCCTTCTGTCCCCTGTCCTATTGCTCTCCTATATCTCCTATACCTTTCTTCTATTCCTATATCTCTTCTTCTATTCTTTCATTGATATGTTCTATTCCTATAACTTCTCTTTTATTCTTTCTTAGATATATTTTACTATGAGTATATGCTCTATAACCTTCATCATATATTTTACTATGTGTATACTCACAAAAACCCTCATTGTGCATTGGACAAAATCAATCAATCAATCAATCAAATAAATCAATAAATAAAATGCTCTAGATGCAATATCGGAGCAATGTGGCTTTTTTGGGAATCAAATCTGAAGTGGTGTGTAGCCCTAGAGTGCACTTTTTATATGCTAGATATATTTTTAAAAAATGATGCCATATTTATGCAACACTTTTATAGATTATTAGCTATAAAGCCCTACAAGGATTAGGGCCAGACTATACAAGGGACCGTCTCCTGCCACCTACCTCCCAAATACCAATAAGATCACACAGAGTTGACCTCCTCCAGGTTCTGTCAACTAAGCAATGCAGGTTGGCAGGGCCACCGGGGAGGGCCTTCTCTGTGGCTGTCCCAGCTCTATGGAACCAACTCGCTCCCCCTGATGTCTGTACTGCTCCCACCCTACTGCCCTTCCGAAAGGCTATGAAGACTTGGCTTTGCCAGCAGGCCTGGGGGACATGAAACTGACATCTATCATGGACAAATTACATTGAATGGCATGCATGTGTATGCCTGGATTGATTGAGTTAGGTGTTTTTTTTACTAGTGTTTATAGTTTTAGATTTTCAGATGTGACTTCTTTTTTATTGTATTTGTATCTTTTATTTTGTTGTAAGCTGCCTGAGTCCTTTGGGATTGGGCATTATAGAAGTCCAAGTAAAAATAAAAGTAATCCTAGGTCTAGAAAGCTTAGAACTACGACGTCTAAAACACGATCTAAGTATTGCCCACAAAATTATATGCTGCAACGTCCTGCCTGTCAGCTTCAACCGCAACACAAGAGCACACAACAAATTCAAACTTAATATTAATCGCTCCAGGCTTGACTGTAAAAAATATGACTGTAGCAATCAAGTTGTCGAAGCGTGGAACTCATTACCGGACTCAGTAGTGTCAACCCCTAACCCCCAGCATTTCTCCCTTAGACTATCCACGATTGACCTCTCCAGGTTCCTAAGAGGTCAGTAAGGGGCGTACATAAGTGCACCAGCCTGCCTTTCGTCCCCTGTCCATTTGTCTCTCCTTATCTCATATATCATATATCTTTTCTTCCTTCATACATCTTCTCCTCTATTTTTATATCTTCTCTTTATATATAATACTTCATGTCTATTCTCTTCAATGTGTATTGTGTATTGGACAAAATAAATAAATAAAAATAAATAAATAAATAACAGTAGAATATGGATGATAGAAAGAATATTAAAAAATGACTGTGTATACAATGTGCAAATATATAATGTATTTATATTAATAAGAATGTAAATACAAGGATGTCGACCTACTTGAAGATATTAACATGTAAATATATATATATATGTAGATTGTTCTGAGTTCGGGTTTTGCCCCGTGTAATATTTTGAGTGTCTATATGACGTTTCGGTGAAATCACATTCACCATCATTAGGCTGAAGTTTTAAGCTTCGTGCTGTTGTAAATCTGGACATATTTACAACAGCACGAAGCTTAAAACTTCAGCCTGATGATGGTGAATGTGATTTCACCGAAACGTCGCATAGACACTCAAAATATTACACGGGGCAAAACCCGAACTCAGAACAATCTACATATATATGTGTGTGTGTGTGTGTGTGTGTGTGTGTGTGTATACAGTGATCCCTCGATTTTCGCGATCTCGTTCTTCGCGAAACGCTATATCGTGATTTTTCCACCCGATGACGTCACTCTCTTCCTTCCTTTCTCATCTTTCTTTCTCTCTCTCTTTCTCTGTCTTGCTTCTTCCTCTCTCACACTCTTTTCCTCCCTCTCTCATCTCTTTCTTTCCTTCTCTCTCTTTCTCTATCTCACCCCCTCTTGCTGGCGGGCAGCGGGCGGCGGGCAGGCGGGCGGGCGCATCAGCGAGGAGCCGGGGTTTCCCCTTTGCGTGGGTGGCGGGGAAACCCCGATCTTCGTCTGCTCGCTGCTGCTGCAGGAAGGCAGGCGGCGGACAAGCGGCGGGCGGACAAGCGAGGTGACGGACAAGCGGCAGGTGGACAAGCGGCGGGCAGGCAAGCGGCGGACAAGCGGCGGGCGGACAAGCAGCGGGCAGGCAAGCGGCGGACAAGCGGTGGGCGGACAAGTGGCGGGTGCGGCAGCAGCGAGAAGCGGAAGACTGCGGCTTCCCCTTTGCGTGGGCGGCGGGGAAACCCAGATCTTCGGCTCCTCGCTGCTGCGGCGCTGCCGAGCAGATCAGCTGCTGGGCGGCGGAAGGAACCTTCCCTGGGTCTTCCCAGGTGCGGAAGTAAAAACACCATCTGCGCATGCGCGGCCATGGAAAAAAGGGCACGCATGCGCAGATGGCGTTTTTACTTCCGCACCACTATATTGCGAAAAATCGAGTATCGCGAGGGGTCTTGGAATGTAACCCTCGCGATACTCGAGGGATCACTGTATATATATATATATATTAAAAGCCCACCTGTTATGGAGACCAAACTATATTTCACACATATAATTATACCTTACAAGGAAATAATAAATAAATGTTGTTTCTCATTTCCTTCCTTCCTCTGATTTTCTTTCTTTTTTCCCCTCAAATTCTATAGGGCAAACAGATTTCATAGTCTTTAAACCAAATATTTTCTAAATAGTTCAAAGATTATTCCGAGGATGGATGGATGCATGGATAGACATAATCTTCCAATATTAAAGACAGGAATTGTTAGAAAGAGTTTGTGGCTGGCTGAGCAAGATGCTTTACTTCTCAGATCTATGGGTGACATTTATTGCTTCATATTCTATGGGATCCTCTGGGACTCTTCTTAAAATATACACCACTAAATAACCTTCAGCTACTTGCTACATTTACAGCTGCAGGCGAATTGCCAGAGGCAACACCATAGGTTGAATGAATTACAGATCACTGGGTTTAACGTGGACTGTTGCTAACCAGAGACAGCGTATTTTCTTCTCTGTACGTGCAATTATCAGCTTTCCGTTTCACAGGTTTCCCCCTTCATATTGAAATGAACACAAGCACGCTTTATGTTGTATCCAGGACTTACGAGCATTATAACATTATTTATGACTGCAGCAAATAAGCCAACTCTGCATTTGTTTTAAAATAACCCTTGCTTAACTGCAGAGATGAGATACATCCACCTGAATTTATCATTCTATTATTGTTTTTAAACAACAGCAAGAATGATAGGTAGCTCACCAAGTCAGGCATATAATAATAATAATAATAATAATAATAATAATAATAATAATAATAATAATAATTTATTGGATTTGTATGCCGCCCCTCTCCGCAGACTCGGGGCGGCTAACAACAATAATAAACACAACATGTACAATCCAATAATAAAAAATCCCTAAAAACCCCTATTATAAAACCAAACATACACACAAACATACCATGCGTGACTTGTAATGGCCTAGGGGGAAGAGCTATCTCAACTCCTCCATGCCTGGCAGTATAAATGAGTCTTGAGTAGTTTACGAAAGACAGGGAGGGTGGGGGCAGTTCTAATCTCCAGGGGGAGTTGGTTCCAGAGGGCCAGGGCAGCCACAGAGAAGGCTCTTCCCCTGGGGCCTGCTAAACGACATTGTTTAGTCGAAGGGACCCGGAGAAGGCCAACTCTGTGGGACCTTATCGGTCGCTGGGATTTGTGCGGTAGCAGGCGGTTCCGGAGGTACTCTGGTCCAATGCCATGTAGGGCTTTAAACGATGGCCATTATTAGTTTACGGAACTATGCAACCCAATGTCAACTTTTTGCTTTTATTTATTTATTATTTATTATTTTATTTATTAATTAGATTTGTATAGCACCCCCTCCAAAGACTTGAAGACTTTTACACATTAATGTATAACTAGCCATTTCTATAATACCAAATCTTTGTAAATCAACTAAACCAAGATCAAAGTTTATTTTCTTTTTCTTTTTTCATAAACACACATTTTGGAAGTGACATCCAACTAAGAACATATTTTTCCTTTTCAAATTAATAACAGTAGCAACAGCATTTAGACTTATATACTGCTTCACAGTGCTTTACAATCCTCTCTAAAGTCTGTTCTTGGCTGCAAAACCCGGATAACTATTAGGTGACAGCAAAGGGTTAGAGTTTTTGTTATTCTTTGATGGTGTCTAGGGCAATGTCCCCCAAACGTTTTGGGCACCAGGGACTGGTTTCATGGAGAGAAGCTTTTCCATAGACCAGAGGGGGCGTGGTTTCACGTTCTTCCAGCATCCCAGAGAAGGGGCTTCATTTATTTGCACAGTCTGATTTCTGGTATAGTACAGACTGGTGCGATACCACCGATTGGAGTTTGGGGATCCCTGATCTATGGATTATGAATTTATGCAGTCCAGGTATGACTGCTTATTTTGAGAACCGAGAGAGAGAATTTAAGAACACTTTATTTATTTATTTATTTATTTATTTATTTATTTATTTATTTATTTATTTATTTATTTATTTATTTATTTATTTATTTATTCATTCATTCATTCATTCATTCATTCATTCATTCATTCACTCACTCACTCACTCACTCACTCACTTATTTATTTATTTATTCATTTATTAGATTTGTATGCCGCCCCTCTCCGTAGACTCGGGCCGGCTCATTGGCCAATTGGGATTGGGCACGCAAGGAATTTGTCTCTGGTGCATAAGCTCTCAGTGTACATAAAACAACAAAGCAATAGATCATAGATCTGTCTTTATTTTCTTTCCTTTATTTTACTCTAGACTGATTTAGTCTTTCTTTTGTTTTTAGACCCAACTCCGTTCTTGAACTGTGAATTTATTATGTAAGATGTTTTTAGATATATATGCCGTTAAAATATAGATACACTTATGTGTTCTTGGATATGATTGATTATGATGATATATGTGTTTTCATTTATGTAGGTTTTAAGGTGCAGATAAATAAAAAAACTTAAACTCAAAAAAATAAATAAATCATAGATCATAAATTATTGCTGCAATCATTAATCATGAGATTAAAAACAAGTGATAAATCGTAAGATACCAATAAGAGAAGATAGTAGGAAAGATGAGAAAAGAGAAGATGAGAACACTGAGAAGGATAATATCAGTAAAATCCTTTTTTTTTTACTACCGGTTCTGTGGGCATAGCTTGGTGGTGCATGGCAGGGGAAGGATATTGCAAAATCTCCATTCCCACCCCACTCCTGGGGATGTATATTATTGTTGTTGTTGTTGTTGTTGTTGTTGTTGTTGTTGTCGTTGTCGTTGTCGTTGTCGTTGTCGTTGTCGTTGTCGTTGTGAGACTCGGAGCGGCTCACAATAATACTACTTACAATGCTGACTCACCCTTATAGAAGAAGAAATTAGGAAGGAGTTGGTTTGTTTTTAAGCAGTGCCCTGAAAACAATTTTACTTTGAACTGTAGGATTGTACATCCCATCCTTGAAGACATCTCTTTAAGACAAGACTGTTTTCTAGGGCTCTCTAAGCTTGGAGTTGCAAACCCGGGCAGTGAAGAGCACTAATTAATTTCCAATCACCAGTGTTTGTTTGCTAACTTGAGCCTTCATTTCAGCTTCCTGCCATTAGTCCACGCACCAGAACCTCTCTCGGCCTTAGGACATGTTAATTCTTTCACTGAGATAAAGTTTCTTTCCCTACCCGCTCTACCCCCCTTTTTTTTACAAGGTCAAGTTTCTAGGGAGCTGCGCTGATCAAATTGGTTTGGCACCAAGCTCAAGAAGCTCGCATGCTGTGTTAAACTGCCTTACAAAAAAGTCATACAACATTTGTTATGTAACGAATGCACTCTGCAGTGCACTAGCCAGAGTGGTTCATGCTGCTATTTATTATTGCCAAGTAACAGTGGAGGAAAAAATAAATAAAACGACTTGTGTGTATGTGTGTGCGTTCAGGCATACGTCCCTAGAAAGACAGAAGGAGAGAGTTTGTTTAGAAGAGTATATAAAACATATTTCTGTTAAGTCCCAATAACAAGCTTTTGGAGTTTATTCCTACCCAGAATCAGACTGGAGATTAATATAATGTGTGTTTTTGAAAAAATTACTTGCTTGCTTGCTTGCTTGCTTGCTTGCTTGCTTGCTTGCTTGCTTGCTTGCTTGCTTGCTTGCTTGCTTGCTTGCTTGCTTGCTTGCTTGCTTGCTTGCTTATTGCTTGCTTGCTTGTTTATTCATTTTTTCATTTATTTATTTACTTACTTGAGTTGGAAGGGATCCTGTAGGTCATCTAGTCCAACCACCACTCAAGCAGGAGACCCTATACCAATGATAGAAACACAGAAGACTGACGGCACAAAAAGACCTCATGGTCCATCTAGTCTGCCCTTATACTATTTCCTGTATTTTATCTTACAATGGATATATGTTTATCCCAGGCATGTTTAAATTCAGTTACTGTGGATTTACCAACCACGTCTGCTGGAAGTTTGTTCCAAGGATCTACTACTCTTTCAGTAAAATAATATTTTCCCACGTTGCTTTTGATCTTTCCCCCAACTAACTTCAGATTGTGTCCCCTTGTTCTTGTGCTCACTTTCCTATTAAAAACACTTCCCTTCTGAACCTTATTTAACCCTTTAACATATTTAAATGTTTTGATCATGTCCCCCCTTTTCCTTCTGTCCTCCAGACTATACAGATTGAGTTCATTAAGTCTTTCCTGATATGTTTTATGCTTAAGACCTTCCACCATTCTTGTAGCCCATCTTTGGACCCGTTCAATGGTGAACCTTTTTATTCTCGGGTGCCGAAAGAGGGTGTGTGTGTGTTATTGCACATGCATGAGTGCCCATATCCATAATTCAATGCCTGGGGAGGGCAAAAACAGTTTCCCCCACCCCTGGAAGCCCTCTGGAGGCTGGAACCAGCTTGTTTCCCAACTTCTTGTGGGCCCAATAGACTCATGTTTCACCATCCTCGGGTTCCAAAGGCTTCCCTGGAGTTGTGAGAGGGTAAAAATGCCTTCCCCCATTCCCCCGGAGGCTTTCTGGAAGCCAAAAATGCCCTCCAGAGCCTCGGTGCAAGTGAAAAATCAGCTAGCCGGCACACCCATGTATGTTGGAGCTGTTCTAGGATAACAGCTCTCGTGCCTAGAAAGTTTAGAACTAAGACGCCTTAAACAAGATCTAAGTATTGCCCACAAGATCATATGCTGCAACGTCCTGCCTGTCGGCGACTACTTCATCTTCAACCACAACAACACAAGAACACACAACAGATTTAAACTTAATATTAACTGCTCCAAACTTGACTGTAAAAAATGTGACTTCAGTAACCGAGTTGTCGAAGCGTGGAACTCATTACCGGACTCCATAGTGTCATCCCCAAACCCCGAACACTTTATCCTTAGATTATCTATGGTTGACCTATCCAGATTCCTAAGAGGTCAGTAAGGGGCGAGTACAAGTGCACTAGAGTGCCTTCCTCCCCCTGTCCTATTGCTCTCCTATATCTCCTATTCCTTTCTTCTATTCCTATATCTCTTCTTCTATTCTTTCACTGATATGTTCTATTACTATACCTTCTTTTCTATTCTTTCTTAGCTATATTTTACTACGAGTATCTCCTCTATAACCTTCATCATATATTTTACTATGTGTATATAGATATATACCCACTAAAACCCTCATTTTGTATTGGACAAAATAAATAAATAAATAAACGGCTCTCATGCCAGCAGATATGGCTCTGTGTGCCACCTGTGGCACCAGTGCCATAGGTTCGCCATCACTGCCCTATACCAATGATGACGAACCTATGGCATGGGTTCCACAGGTGGCATGCTTAACCACATCTGCTGGCATGTGAGCTGTTGCCCTAGCTCAGCTCCAATGTGCATGTGTGTGCCGGCCAGCTCATTTTTGGCTCACACAGTGGCTTTGGGAGGACGCTTTTAGCTTCCAGAGAGTCTCTGGAAGGTGGGGGAGGGCATTTTTACCATCCCCTGGCTCCAGGGAAGCCTAAGAAGGGTGAAACATGAGCCTACCGGCTCACCAGAAGTTGGAAAATAGGCCATTTCTGGCCTCCAGAGGACCTCTGGAAGGTGGGGAAAGCAGTTTTTGCCCTCCCCAGCCATCGAATTATGGGTGTGCGCACTCGTGCATGCACAACAATGTGTATGCATGTTCTTTCGGCACCCGAGGAAGAAAAGGTTCTCCATCACTACCCTATACCATTTTGGACAAATGGTAGTCCAATCTTATTTATTTCTTTATTTATTTTGTCCAATACACAATGAGGGTTTTAGTGGGTATATATCTATATACACATAGTAAAATACATGATGAAGGTTATAGAGGAGATACTCACAGTAAAATATGTCTAAGAAATAAGAGAAAAGAAGATATAGTAATAGAACATATCAATGAAAGAATAGAAGAAGAAATATAGGAATAGGAGAAAGGTATAGGAGATATAGGAGAGCAATAGGACAGGGGACGGAAGGCACTCTAGTGCACTTGTATTCGCCCCTTACTGACCTCTTAGGAATCTGGATAGGTCAACCGTAGATAATCTAAGGGTAAAGTGTTGGGGGTTTGGGGATGACACTATGGAGTCCGGTAGCGAGTTCTACGCTTCCACAACTTGGTTACTGAAGTGATATTTTTTACAGTCAAGTTTGGAGTGGTTAATATTAAGTTTAAATCTGTTGTGTGCTCTTGTGTTGTTGTGCTTGAAGCTGAAGTAGTCGCCGACAGGCAGGACGTTGCAGCATATGATCTTGTGGGCAATACTTAGATTTTGTTTAAGGCATCTTAGTTCTAAACTTTCTAGGCCCAGGATTGAAAGTCTAGTCTCGTAGGGTATTCTGTTTCGAGTGGAGGAGTGAAGGGCTCTTCTGGTGAAGGACATTTTCAAGGGTGTTAATGTCTGAGATGCGATATGGGTTCCAAACAGATGAGCTGTATTCGAGGATGGGTCTGGCAAAAGTTTTGTAAGCTCTGGTAAGTAGTGTGGGATTGCCAGAACAGAAGCTATGTAGGATTAGGTTTACAGCTCTTGAAGCCTTCCTGGCTTTATTGTTGCAGTGGGCTTTGGCACGTAAATCTTTTGTTATTAGTATACCAAGGTCTTTAACCTAGTGGGGATTATCTGTGATAATTTGATTATTCAGTTCGTATTTGGAGTTCAGATTCTTCTTCCCAATGGGTAGGACAGAGCATTTGCTAGTTGAGATTTGGTGTTGCCATGTGTTAGACCACTCAGAAACAGCGAAAGTTTCCATGTATCAAGTGTTCTTCTCCTCACTTAGAACTGAACCCAGCTGGATATTTCTTCCAACATGCTTTTTGGGTTAAGTGAAGAATTGGGAAGTTTGCAAAACACTGTAGTTATTTAAAAAGAGACTTTCTTCAATGGCGATATTAAGTACATATGTTTCAAGATAAAGGATATCCCCCTGCCACCGATTAAAAATAATGGTCTGAGAGTTTTTAACTATGGTACCAAGATCAGTAGATCTTTTTTGTCCCTACTTTGCAGATAATCACATTTTATTCCCTTGTGATGAATCGGGAGAATACTTACGAATGGTTTTCAAGATAAAACCGAATCACTATTTATGAATGCAGCTGAAGGATGACATCCTGTTCTGACCCAACCTTCATAGAAGCAAGAAACAGACTCCTTACAAAGGGGGGGGGGGGGGCTTTATTTACACATTGGGAATTAACTGCATTCACCAACATAAAGTCCAGGCAAGAGTCCTGAAAGAAGTTAACTGAAGCAATAGTCCTTACCAGCTTGTTATTTATTTATCATTTATTTATTTATTTTGTCCAATGCACAATAATACACAACGAAGGTTATTGAGGTTATACTCAAGTAAAATATATTAGAGAAAGAATAGAAGTGAAAATTTAGGAATTAGGGAATCGAAGGAAATTATGAGAGTAGTATAAGAAGAATAGAATAGAAGAATAGTAGATATGATATAGGAGATATAGGAGAGACAATAGGACAGGGGACGGGAGGCACGCTAGCGCACTTATGCATGCCTTTTATGATAAATGCAAGGCTGTGAACTCCCAGGAGGCTGCAAATTAAGTCAGTGCAAACAGAGAACTAGACAATTTGCTTTTACATTGATTCCTATGGGAAAAATTGCTTCTACTTACAAACTTTTCTACTTAAGAACCTGGTCATGGAACGAATTACGTTCTTAAGTAGAGGTACCACTGTATTGGCAAAAAGTGCCAAAATCTTACATAAGGATGCTCACACACGTAAGATTTCAGCAATTTTCTCAAATTCCCTTGCTTTTGCACATGCACGGAAGCAAAGAAAGGCCAAAAATCACTGAAATCTTGCTTGGGCAAGTGTCCTTTTGTGAAATTTTGGCAATTTTTGCCGATTTCTTTCCTTCTGTGCATGCACAGAAGCAAACAAAGCCCCCAAATCACCAAAATATTGTGTGTGCAAGCATCTGTTCTGAGTCCGCTGACAGCTGGTGGACCACAACAAGAACTCTGGATGGTGGGTGGAAGGTTATTACAGTGTGTAGAGCCCCTGCTTCTGCATATAAAACCAAAAGTTAAACCATCTTTCTAGTTTCCATTTCTAACATTAAGCCCATTACATAACCCAACTTCTGAGCAACTCTTGCAATGAGCTTCAGAAATTCCCTTTATTATTTTGTGTTATAAGCAAGGTGAGCATCCAGAAATGCTTTGAGAGCTGAACCAGATCACAGCTTATTCCACGGTTTCTTCCATGACACACATTTGTCCGGGTAGGGAATAAAGGGCCAGATGTTGAAAATTCAAAGCAATGGCCCACTTAGGTATCTGCAGCCTCCTGATAGTTTCACAACATCATCTAATAGGAGAGGATAATTGGGGTATATTGTTGAAGGCTGAAGTAGGACCATCTGCCTTTGCAGGTAGTAAAGGAATCTGTCTTCAAAGAAATTGACTTCCTATCTGTTAAGGGGATAAACTAAGAGGATTAACTATCTATGCAGCTGTCTCCTAAAGTACAGAGATGCCACCTACTGTATTTGTTGGAGGTGAAACATGTGTGTGTTTGTTGTATGTGAGTGAGCAAGGGAGGGAGGGGAAAAAGGAAGGGGGGTAGGGAGGAAGGAAGGAAGGAAGGAAGGAAAGAGTCAACCTTGAAGCTGACTAAAGCCATTCTGAGGCTTCAGTGTTGCCACACTGAATAGGGACATGGAGGAGCAGAATAGAGATAGTTAGGATTTTGTAGCCAAAACAAGTATTTTCTCCTGGGAATCAAAGATGATGATGATGATGCTTGGTAGACTTTGAGCTTTGTAGCAAGGCTTATTCCACAACAGTTCCATAATAAGAAGAATCTGAAATGCACATAAATGAAGATGTATTTATCTTTGTATTTTGATGCTGGTTTCTGAACATTCTGAACCTACCTGTTCTTGCTATCCTTTATTGTTTGCTGCTTTGGGCATGTAATTGATGACAACCTATATTCTCCTCCAGCCATGATAACGAGATACAACTTTCGCAAGTGAGTTTCTTTGTATATATAATTTACATGACATATTAACAAGCGCAAAGAATCTTCTTTAATCTGAGACACATTCCCACAGTCCCCAGATGGTTTTAAACCAAAAGCGAGGAAGGTAGAAAGTGACATAAACCATATGTACTTCTCACTTCATGATTTATTTATCAAAACAATTTCACCCCTTTCCTTTCTGACTCACCAGGAATTACTGGAGACAGCCAACAATTTCATAAAATGAGTTATATTAGGGCGGCTGAGGAAGAAGGAAAATGCGACAGTATAACTGGTAAACTTCTGAAAGATTTAGGAGCCAACCAAACAATAAGTCTGCGGCTGTGATTAAAGGGGATGTGGAAGACTGATTTGTTCTCTATACATTTTCTGAATTTATCATACAGTGGTACCTCATGATATGAACCCCTCGTCTTACGAACAACCCGAGATATGAACCCGGGGTTCAGAAATTTTTTGCCTCTTCTTACAAACTTTTTCCTTCTGACGAACCCACCGCCGCCACCGCCGAGAAGCCCCGCCGCCCGGCTGTCGCTTTTTGAAACAGCTGTGGGGCTTCTCAGCATCCTCCTGAACCCGAACGCCAAACCCGAACTTCCGGGTTCGGCATTCAGGAGGCCGCTGGGAAGCCCCGCCGCCCGGCTGTCACCTCTTAAAACAGCCGGGGGGCTTCTCGGCGGCCTCCAGAATGCCAAACCCGGAAGTTCGGGTTTGGCATTTGTTCTGTCTGGGTCCCCCCAGATGCCAACACCAACCAAAAAGAGTATCCAGACACACTGGTAAAAAGCAAAGGCAGTTTATATAATTCAAAGCGAACACCGGTAACAAAAACTGTTCTTACAGACAGGAACACTATGAAGCTTCACAGAGGGTTCACGAAGGCCAGGCAATAAAACAGGATTCTTGCTGGCAAAAACAACGCTGGAGATAATAAAACCCATGCCTCCCCCAAGTCTTCCAGACTTCTAGGCCACAAGCCAAGATCAGAGACGCCGAGAATCGAAGCAAGGTCACAGGACTCCCAGTTGATAACTCTCCACGAGACTGTAAGGGCGGGCCTGCCTTTTCAACCCTGCTGAGGAGAACCACACCCAAAACCAGCTGTTGCCAATTCAGGGATGGAAATACCTTTCTAATTGGCCCCGTCTTTGAGCTGCTCGTTGCTGCCTCATGTCTATTATAGCCTGTGCGTCTTCATCCAATGAATCCAGGCTACTACCTGGGGGAGAAAACCCCCCCCCCCCGGGGGTCTCAGGCTGCTCTCCCTCCTCCTCTTCCTGATGTTCCTCTCCCCCGTCTGCCTGGTCCTCCCCCTCCTGTTCACTGTCCTCCTCCTCTGGGCATGGATCCGGCAGAAATCCAGCCGGTCCCTGAGGAGCCTCAGGCTGAATCACAACAGCGTTCGGGTTCAGAAGGACGCTGAGAAGCCTCCCCCAGCTATTTCAAAAGGTGACAGCTGGGCGGCGGGTTTTTTTTGCTTTTTTTTCCCCGTTGCACGGATTAATTGATTTTACATTGTTTCCTATGGGAAACAATGTTTCGTCTTACGAACTTTTCGTCTTACAAACCTCCCCCTGGAACCAATTAGGTTCGTAAGACAAGGTATTACTGTATTTGTAATTCCAAGTTTAATTGTGAATCAGAGTATAGTTTGTGGAAGAGGAGGAGGAGGGGGAAGAGGAGGAAGATGAGGAACAACTCACTGGCAATTGGATACATCTTGTTTGTTAAGGTAGGAGTGTGGTGACAAATTTATGGCAGTGATGAATTTGGATGGTAGACAGTCGTACACTTGGAAAAATGTAATTGTTGTTTATTTTGACAGTGTGAAAAAGATCCTCCCACTACTTGAGGCTCAGAATTGTAAGCTGCATCCAGAAAGCACTGAGGCCAGAGAAACAGCTAGGCTCAAACCATTACAGCTAGAAATTTCAAAAACAGCCAAGAATGAATATTTCTGTTGTAGCTGTTTGACTTGAGCTACTAAATAGGCAGCCAATCTAAGTGCCTGAGGGACCCATCCTGTCACTGGGAATCCAGGCAAGTCAGGGATGGGCAAGCAGCCGGGCTCCTCAAGAGACAAAGAGTTCACAGGTGGCTGATGTAACTTCCAGGATGGGTACAACACAATATTAGATTTGTGCTACATGCTTATGTTTGTTTGTATCTATTCTGTGAGTCGTCCTGAGTCTACGGAGAGGAGTGACATACAAATCTAAATAATAATAATAATAATCCTTGTTTTTTCATAAAACAACAATGTTTATTTTTACGTGAAAGGACGCCGCAGCGGCGCTGCAAGCAAAGGGCGGTCCTTTCACATAAAAATAAACATGTTTATTTTTACGTGAAAGGACTGCCCTTTGCTTGCAGCACCGCTGCGGTGTCCTTTTTCATAAAAATAACAATTTTTATATTTATGTGAAGACCTCCCTTTGAAGGAGCTGGGGAATCCCTCCCACGAAGAGATTCTGGGGGCGGAGCCGAACGCTGAACGCGACCCCGAACTTTGCACGAAGTTTCAAAAAATTTCGGGTTCGTGTTTGGCATACTGAACACCGCAAAATTTGGTACGGACCCAAATTGTGCGGGTTCAGTTCACCCATCACTACTGAGAGCATTTGCACCAATGACAAATTCCTTGTGTGTCCAATCACATTTGGCCAATAAAGAATTTAATTCTCTTCTCTTCTCTTCTACTCTACTCTACTCTACCCTACCCTATTTAAAAATAAAAAACCCTTGTACTATGAGTTATTCTGCACAGAGTAAAATCATTAATTTTAGATTGTTTCCTTCTGAAGTGCATTAGAAGTTTTTTTTCTTTTACAAATGATATGCTGAAGTAATTCTCAATATACTCCAAACAGTGTTTAATAGGCTGTATAAGTGCACTGAAAAATTGTTTATACTGTCTCTCCTTTTTTCCCCCTGCTTCTTTGATTTACTGTGATGAGCACTTGTTCTGTCTAGTAGTGATGAATCTGAAAATATGAACTGCGAGTGCATTCTACAGCAGTTAGATCAAAGAACAACATTGATTTGAAAATGTGATATGGTGGATCAGACTTGAAACACACTTTGGTATGTTGGATGATCAGCTATTAAAGTTATTATTATTTTTATGGACAGAATATAATTAATGTTAGCTATCATTTTGCCTCATTCCCTGACTGTATTAACCATATCTTCAACAGTCAGTTTAGACTTATGAATCACCTTATTTACAAGATATTGCAGGAGAAGAAATCGGGTGGTAGGCAAAAATCAGAAGGAATCTGGTAGCAGCTTTTTTGAAATGTTATTAAAAGGCATTCACTTTCTTACTCTATGGCTGCTTCATCGAATTCATGGAGCAACTTTAACAAAGTAAGCCATAAAGCTTGCTTCTGATGAATTGAACTGAAGAGGCACCCCCCCAAAAAATCTGGGTCCTCATTTTACCCACATCAGAAATATGGAACCTGGTGAGATTCAAACCGCCAAATTGCAGTCAGCAGAAATAGCCTGCAATTGCAGCAGAGGCGGAGTAACAACACAGACACAGAGAGCTGGATTTAAAATTGGGTCATTTTATTAATTAAATTTGCATAATTTATTCATTAAATTAGCATAATTTAACTAAACCTAACAAGGACCCGCAGGGTCAAACAATTACTTCCGGGGCGGAAATGACATCAGAAAAACTTCCGGGGCAACTATGGGCGTAGCTCCATGCTGATCCAGGTGAAGGGCCCCGCCCTCACCTGGATCCCGGCCATGCACCTGCATGTGGGAGGTCTCGCCGTCTAACCCCTACAAGGGGATAGAAATGGGCGGGACCCAAGGACAGGTTCCCCCCAATTGCTCAGATCGAACTAAAGGCACCATGAGCCTTGGAGAGAACCTGTCAATCATCCCCAAAGATGCCCAACGGAGAACACGCAGTTGCTAAACACCACCCAATTTCCGCCCCTAACCTGCCTACCTAAGGTAAGCCAATTTTAGACTAATCTGGGAGCAAAGCACCCCCTAACCATCCATCTGTCACCGCAGTGTGGAATAGGCAAAAAAACGGTCGCAGAAAATACCGAGACCGCCAAAAATTCCTATTCGGTCCCCAAAGGGCGACCCACAGTGGCACACTGAAAGATAGGGAGGGCCGGCGGGTGTTTGCTTGCTCGTCATCAGGGCGAAAAGGAGGCCCCAAGCCTGCTCAGCCTCTTTTATAGGGCTGGCAGGCCCCGCCCCCGACGACATCGTCGGCCTGGGCCGATGACACAAAATGGCCGAGATCTCGTGAAATCTCGCGAGATCACGGCATTCAAAATGGCGGCTGCGCCGAGGGACGTGTCTCCCTGGCCCTGCAGCAAATCTGGGCCGGGGGTGAGTCACCAGGCACGCATTACTGCATTCTAACCACTACTCCACCATGGTTCTTAGCATCATTTATGACATCATATTAACCTGTAAATTCATTTATTTCTATAGTAATATGGTTTGGGGAAAAGAAATGTTAAGTCAAAGAAGATAAGTAAATATAGCTTAATCATATCTGTTTCTTGATTTTGATTCTGAATAGGGTTTTACTCCAACTTGTTCAACATAAAAAGCACAGTTGTGCAACCACATAATAATCTAATAATGTCTTCTTATGTCACTTTGAAGTTGGTATAAAGACATGTTTTCTGTTAATTAAGCTAAAGCGATCTTCTCAGTTCCATAACATCTAATTTCTATTTTTACAATTGTAGTAACACAAAGCTTGATTTAGTTGGATGGTTTATTAAGGAAAAGAAAAAAATGTGTTTTTTTTTCAGATTAAAAGAAAACTCATCTGAAGCTGTCATTTAGAATGTGTGTGTGTGTATGTGAAGATAACCTGGTTTTTTAAAAAAACTTTTTGCAAAATAGTTAAGAAATCACTATTTCCAACTATGTGATACTGCTATATTAATTTCAAACAGTGGAAATATCATGCATTTGTATATATGGAAAAATAAAATAATATAATAAAATAATAAAAATGATGTTGTGTTTCAGCAGTTGCTATCCATAGTTGTGGATTCATTTTATTCATGGAAAATGATTATTTGTTTCCTTGAAACATAATGTTACTGTTAAAGCAAAACATGACTATTTTTTTTAAAAAGTCAAAATAGATATTAGCAGTCTGATATTTGGAATACTGTGTTCAGTTCTGGAGACCTCACCTACAAAAAGATATGGATAAAATTGAGCGGGTCCAAAGACGGGCTACAAAAATCGTGGAAGGTCTTAAGCATAAAACGTATCAGGAAAGACTGAATGAACTCAATCTGTGTAGTCTGGAGGACAGAAGGAAAAAGAGGGACATGATCGAAACATTTAAATATATTAAAGGGTTAGAAAAGGTTCAGAAGGGAAGTGTTTTTAATCGGAAAGTGAATATAAGAATATTGGGACACAATCTGAGATTAGTTAGGGGAAAGATCAGAAGCAACGTGAGAAAATATTATTTTACTGAAAGAGTAGTAAATGCTTGAAATAAACTTCCAGCGGACGTGTTTGGTAAATCCACAGTAACTGAATTTAAACATGCCTGGGGTAAACATATATCCATCCTAAGATAAAAGGAGAAAGGAAAATGTTGAATTTGCTCTGGACTGCCAAAGTCTCCTTAAGTGCCACCAAAAGGCTCCTCTGGCAGCCCAGATGGCCTGGATTAAAGGGGGAATGGCAGGAAACTGGACGGGCCTTCGTGCCACTTTAAAATTTCCTGGGAATTTTTTCTGGGCTCTGGTTCTTATTTATTTATTTATTTATTTATTTATTGGATTTGTATGCCGCCCCTCTCCGTGAACTCGGGGCGGCTAACAACAGTGGTAAAAACAGCATGTGACAATCCAATACTAAAAACAGCTAAAAACCCTTGTTATAAAATCAATCATACATACAAACATACCATGCATAAATTGTAGAAGCCTAGGGGGAAAGAATATCTCAGTTCCCCCATGCCTGATGGCAGAGGTGGGTTTTAAGGAGCTTACGAAAGGCAAGGAGGGTGGGGGCTATTCTAATCTCTGGGGGGGAGTTGATTCCAAAGGGCCGGGGCCGCCACAGAGAAGGCTCTTTCCCTGGGTCCCGCCAAATGGCATTGTTTAGTTGACGGGACCCGGAGAAGGCCCACTCTGTGGGATCTAACTAGTCGCTGGGATTCGTGCGACAGAAGGCGGTCCCGGAGATAATCTGGTCCGGTGCCATGAAGGGCTTTATAGGTCATAACCAACACTTTGAATTGTGATCGGAAATGTCCACACACAGTCTTGAAAATGGTTCTTAAGTAGAGACAAAAAAATCTTGAACACCTGGTTCTTATCTAGAAAAGTTCTTAAGTAGAGGCGTTCTTAAGTAGAGGTATCACTGTAATAGTACTTTCACCTGAACTGGATTAAACATTATTTTTTTAAAAAAAAAAAAATCTCAATGCATTTTAAAGGATTCTATTGTCTCTTTGGTAAGTTCAGAGGCATGGAGAGATTTACATTCTCATCACTATGGGCATTCCTCTGTTATCAGGGTTTTTTTTATAAAAAAATCCTCATCAAATCACTATTGAACCAGGAGTAACAAGCTGAGAAAATCTTTGCCTTAGGAACCTGGGAGATGAATTGGATTCTAAAGAAGAAAAATAATCCACTTGCTGAGATTTGTGAAACTTTATCCCACTTTCCTTCCATAAATCTTGCTAAAGAAACACTGAAGATCTCTGGCTTGCTAGGGAGACTGAGCCTGACACCATGCTTAGTACCAGAGGTGGTATTAATAATAATAAAATAATTAATAATAATAATTTATTAGATTTGTATGCCGCCCCTCTCCGAAGACTCGGGGCGGCTCACAACAATAATAAAAACAATATTACAGTATAGTAGAACAAATCTAATATTAAAAAACATATAAAACCCTATCATTATTTAAAAAACCAAACAACAAATTCATACCAAACATAAAACAAAGTATAAAAGAGCCTGGGGGAAAGGTGTCTCAACTCCCCCATGCCTGGCGGTGTAAGTGAGTCTTGAGTAGTTTACGAAAGACAGGGAGGGTGGGGGCAATTCTAATCTCTGGGGGGAGTTGATTCCAGAGGGCCAGGGCCGCCACAGAGAAGGCTCTTCCCCTGGGGCCCGCCAAACGACATTGTTTAGTCGATGGGACCCGGAGAAGGCCAACTCTGTGGGACCTTATCGGTCACTGGGATTTGTGCGGTAGCAGGAGGTTCCGGAGGTACTCTGGTCCAATGCCATGTAAAGGTCATAACCAACACTTTGAATTGTGACCGGAAACTGATCGGCAGCCAATGCAAGCCACAGAGTGTTGTGGAAACGTGGGCGAATCTGGGAAGCCCCACGATGGCTCTCGCGGCTGCGTTCTGCACAATCTGAAGTTTCCGAATACTTTTCAAAGGTAGCCCCAGGTAGAGAGTGCTGCAGTAATCGAACCTCAAGGTGATGAGGGCATGAGCGACTGTGAGCAATGACTCCCTATCCAAATAGGACCGCAACTGGTGCACCAGGCGAACCTGGGCAAACGCCCCCCCCTCGCCACAGCCGAAAGATGATGTTCCAATGTCAGCTGTGTATCGAGGAGGATGCCCAAGTTGCGAGCCCTCTCTGAGGGGGTCAGTAGTTTCCCCCCCCAGGGTAATGGACAGACAGATGGAATTGTCCTTGGGAGGCAAGACCCACAGCCACTCCATCTTGTCTTAACTTACTTTCCCCACCGATTTACAAATGTGAACATGCACATGGTTTTCTCTGCATGCACTTGGATTGTGAGCAGGGCTTGCACACATGGGTGAGGCCTCAAAATGTGCCTAAATAGAATGTTATAGCTTCAGGGCAGGTGCACAGGCCCATCTTCAGGTCAATAATACCAGTTTGCTCAAACCTGTCTGTAGCGGCTCAATACTATTAGTACACAGAAAAGGTGAGTTATAATCCCTATCAGAGTTCGTTGCAAAAATTAAATCCAGAAAGCACACACAGGCAGACTGATGCAGCAGGATTGATTTTAAATGAGACACTTGACACGAGTCAAAAAGAGGGCGGGGAAAATATTTACTGACCCCTCACATCCTGGACACAAATTGTTTCAACTCCTACCCTCAAAACGTCGCCACAGAGCACTGCACACCAAGACAACTAGACACAAGAACAGTTTTTTTCCGAACGCCATCACTCTAATAAACAAATAATTCCCTCAACACTGTCAGACTTTCTACTAAATCTGCACTTCTATTCTACTAGTTTTTCTCATCATTCCTATCACCCATTTCCTCCCATGTTGACTGTATGAATGTAACTTGTTGCTTATATCCTAAGATTTTTATTAATATTGCTTCTTCATTGCTTATTTGACCCCTATGACAATTATTAAGTGTTGTACCACATGATTCTTGACAAATGTATATTTTATTTTATGTACGCTGAGAGCATCTGCACCAAGACAAATTCCTTGTGTGTCCAATCACACTTGGCCAATAAAATTCTATTCTATTCTATTTATATACAAGAACAACAGATGAGTATTTACAATACCATTATAGATTCTTCAGATTCAAACTTAATATTAACTGGTCCACACTTGACATTTAAAAAATATGACTTTAGTAATCAAGTTGTCAAAGCATGGAACTCATTACCAGACTCTGTAGTATCATCCTCTAACCCCAAACATTTTACCATTAGACTCCAGATTCCTAAGAGGTCAATAAGGGGCGTGCATAAGTGCACCAGCGTGCCTCCTATCCCGTGTCCAATTATCTCTCCTATATTACTATATAGTGTATATCTCTCTCTTCTATTCCTATATCTTCTATTCCTATATCTTTCATTCTACCCTTTCATTGTTATATTTTACTATGAGCATATCCTCTGTAACCTTCACTATGGTTTTTTTTTTGACAAAACAAACAAACAAACAAATAGCAGTTACAGGCAGGAGAGAACAGTTAGTTTCATTTCAGAGTTCAGAGCAGAGGACAGAGTGGGCTGAGCCATGCCCAGCCTTCTAACTTCAGTTTCGATTCTCTGCACAGATTCAGAAGTGGTTAGCTCCCATTGGCTGACTTAATTGCTATGCCTATTCATTGCCTGACCTTGTTACCATTGGCTCCCCCAGTTCATGAATAATCTGACAATCCCTGGTAGATGGTGAATTACAAAATTCCATAGGATTTTTCCCGAACTTTATATTATATTGCATTTATCACAATGATCTTCTGAACATAATAATGCCACATCTCTGATTTTTTTGGGATCCTTGGAGGGTGCATGACATTTTATTTTATTTTTTAAAAAATTTATTCATTTGTCCAATACACAAATACATAGGGAGAAAAATAGACATATGATAATATAAAAGAGGGTGAAAGTGAACTTAGAGGAGAGGATATATGAAAGGAAGAGAATATATAAGATAGGTGAAAGAAAGGAAAGACAATTGGACAGGGGATTAAAGGCACACCAGTGCACCTATGTACGCCCCTTACTGAGCTCTTAGGAACCTGGAGAGGTCAATCGTGGATAGTCTAAGGGAGAAGTGTTGGGGGTTAGGGGTTGACACAATTGAGTCCGGTAATGAGTTCCACGCTTCGATAACTCTATTGTTGAAATTATATTTTTTTAACATGTGGGATTGTTCACTCATTCTAAGGATAACAATGTACAATCTACAATTAGTGAGGAAACAGGTTATTAATTGAAGTGTGGACTTTGCTGGGCATGAAGCCCTTCATTTGGTAATCGTGCCAAATCAAATCACAACATTGAAATACTAGTTTAAAATATTGGCATGGCTCATTTAAAAAGATAGTAGCAATTTCAAAAGTGGTTCACTCTTTACTTACACCTTGTAGGCTACTATCATTGTATAAAATGTGTCCAATAGGTTAGAGGAGCCTATACAATCCTACTGATGCTAGGAAATGTATTACATCTGGTAGCAATGTGTTTGTAATGTCAGAATTAAATTCTAGCTAGAATTGGCTTGGTTGTTTATAAAATGTCAGCATGATCAAGACCAACAAAGGAGAACCAACCAACTTGGCTTTCTTTGAGGATGATCCATCTTTTTCCAAACCATTGTTGTTGTTTTTTTACAACAATCTCTGACCCAATTTTGATAAGATAAACTAATCAGATAACTCACTAATTTAGACAGAACATTTTAATAAAGGAATAATAAATAAACCCAATAATAAATGGGAGGTGGTGACCCTTTGAGAGCTGTATGCATCATTTTATTTTATTTTATTGTATGCCGATAAGTGTACATTCAAAGTGACAATAAAGTTATTCTAAGTCTTAGCATTCTTGTAACATTCCGATTTCTAGGTATTTGATTTCTATACTCGGAATGTGATCATGTCCTTGTGAATGTGACTAAATTTGTAGGGAAAAAGAGTTCATGAGATCCATTCCGAGAGTTCAAAATTGGAAAAATTTAGCTTATGTACAATGTAGAAAATAGGACTTCCCTAAAAAGACAGAAACCAACCAGACAGTGTTACATGACATACTCAGTCATATTTTAATTCATAATGCACAGCAAACTTTATTGTTTGTCTCTAATAGCTGAAAAGAAAACAAGCAAAGAATTTAATCCAATCAATATACAGTAACTCCATATTAAAGAGGCTGCATAAGAAAATATACTGTATCTTTGAAACTATTTCTTCCAATCATTTGGAAAATGTTATTTCAGTGGCATTTACTAAAACATTTTAGTGCACATATATGTACACCCATAATTTGCAGCCTCCAGGGGTGCTTGCTTGGGTAAGGAAGACATCCATGAGCTTGGGTCGTAGATAAGGTGGCAAAAAAGTATTAATGGAGCATAAACTAAGCTAAGGCAACTACTGCCGTCATTATCACAAGTTGGTATATTTCACATAAAAAGTCATTCCACGCTCCCTCCAAGCAATATTTTCCAGGAATCTCATCTGGGTCAGAGAGAATTGCTACTTTTAACTGCAATTCTCTTTCAGTCCTAAAATACATCATTATATCAGCCAGTCCAATGCAAGGATAGGCAAATTTCATGAAGGCATTATATGGAGGAAAGGAAATTGCAATAATTACTATTAGTGTTTCAAGTTCCTATGTTTAAAAGCTACTTCTATTAAAATGCTGTCTTGATGTAATAGATGAGCTTTTTAGACTCGCTCACTCTATCTGTCTACAATATCTATCTATCTATTTATCTATCTATCTATCATCTATCTATCTATCATCAATCTATCTATCTATCATCTATCTATCTATCTATCTATCTATCTATCTATCATCTATCTATCTATCTATCTATCATCTATCTATCTATCTATCTATCTATCATCTATCTATCTATCGATTGATCTATCTATCATCTATCTATCTATCATCTATCTATCCACCCCTGTTTGTCTGTCTGTCTGTCTGTCTCTCCCTCTGTACCTACCTACCTACCTACCTACCTACCTACCTACCTACCTATCTATCTATCTATCTATCTATCTATCATCTATCTATCTATCTATCTATCTATCTATCTATCTATCTATCTCTCATCTATCTATCTATCTATCTATCTATCTATCATCTATCTATCATCTATCTATCTATCTCTCATCTATCTATCTATCTATCTATCTATCATCTATCTATCTATCTATCTATCATCTATCTATCTATCATCTATCTATCTATCTATCTATCTATCTATCATCTATCGATCTATCGATCTATCATCTATCGATCTATCTATCTATCATCTATCGATCTATCATCTATCTATCCACCCCTGTTTGTCTGTCTGTCTGTCTCTCTGTCTCTCTCTCTCTACCTACCTACCTACCTACCTACCTACCTACCTATCTATCTATCTATCTATCTATCTATCTATCTATCTATCTATCTATCTGATAGAGCATTTACGTAGAAAAGATCATCTTCAAGATTTTGCTTTTTCCAGTTGAGTAGTATCGGCATGCAGATGGCTACAAATGCTAAGAACTGCCTTTCAAGTTGCCAAGTTTTGAACCCCCTTATGTAGACTGGAGTAGAAAAATTATAGTCTTCCACATTGGCCCGAACTCTTTTAAATCATTAGAATCACCAAGCATGAGAACATATTGTAGAAGTCAACTATGTTAGATTTTACCAAACATCTGTAAACTTTTCCCATTTCCTCCCCCCGCCTCTTTTCTCAACAGCTGAATGGCACCTGTTCGCCCAGCTACCCAGCCGGAGGCGGGGGGCGACCCAGGAAGGAGAGTGCGGGAAACCAAAAGCAAATTAATAATAATAATAATAATAATAATAATAATAATAATAATAATTAATTAGATTTGTATTCCGCTCCTCTCTGAAGACTTGTTACCCAAGAGAGCGACACTGGTGAGGTTGTAAGTCGAAGACTTAAGTCATTCAAGCCACTCCCATCTGGTCACATGACCATCAGGCCACACCCACAAAATAAGCCACACCCACAGTGTGGCAGTAAAAAAAATGGCTGCCCATTACTGGTTGGAGATCACTGTTTTAGATGGATTATGTACTGGAAGAAATCCCAAAGATGCTTTTTCATAAAACAGCTGGGCTTGCTTGCTTCTCTAGGAATGGATTGCCAGAGGGGAAAAAATTGCAGGCTTCAGGAACCAGGAGAACTACTCAGGTGACCCTGAACACACAGATAAACCTCAAAGTGCTTCAACGACCTTCCAAAAGGATGCAGATGGATCACCTGTTTGAAAGGAATATAAATCCTTCCATTCTCCACTACCCTGTCAGAGCTGTAGAAGCTTCTTGGATGAGAAGTGAAATGTCTTCAAACAACAACAACAACAAGGAAATCTAGTTGCCTCTTGAAAAAGCACTTTTGGGAAAGCCATGACCTTCATGGCACCGGGTCAGATTATCTCAGGGACCGCCTTCTGCCGCATGAATCCCAGCGACCAGTTAGGTCCCACAGAGTGGGCCTTCTCTGGGTCCCGTCAACTAAACAATGTCGGTTGGCGGGGCCCAGGGGAAGAGCCTTCTCTGTGGCGGCCCCGACCTTCTTGAACCAACTCCCCCCAGAAATCAGAACTGCCCCCTGCCTTGCCTTTCTTAAGCTCCTCTGCCATCAGGCATGGGGGAACTAAGATAATCTTTCCCCTAGGCTTCTTCAATTTATGCATGGTATGTTTGCATGTATGATTGGTTTTATAACAAGGGTTTTTAGATATTTTAGTATTGGATTTTTACATTCTGTTTTTGTCACTGTTGTTAGCCGCCCCGAGTCCACGGAGAGGGGCAGCATACAAATCCAATAAATGAATGAATGAATGAATGAATGAATAAATAAATAAATAAATAAATAAATAAATAAATAAAAAATAAATAAATAAAAAATAAACAAATAAAATAATAAAATAATAAAATAATAAAAAATAAAATAAATAAAATAATAAAATAAAATAAAATAAAATAAAATAAAATAAAATAAAATAAAATAAAATAAAATAAAATAAAATAAAATAAAATAAAATAAAATAATAAAATAAAATAAAATAAAATAAAATAAAATAAAATAAAATAAAATAAAATAAAATAAAATAAAATAAAATAAAATAAAATAAAATAAAATAAAATAAAATAAAATAAAATAAAATAAAATAAAATAAAATAAAATAAAATAAAATAAAATAAAATAAAATAAAATAAAATAAAATAAAATAAAATAAAATAAAATAAAATAAAATAAAATAAAATAAAATACCTGGATGAGTGAGAATAATACTGGGGAAAAAATGTAATGTAGAACTAATTCTACATTCTGTTTTTCAGTTATTATATAATTAAAGCAAAATGTAACTTGGGGAATAAAAGCGAAGGCACGATTTCAACTGAAGTTGGCCTGTGAGTTGCTTCTCTCCACTCCCTACCTGACTGTTGATGAAGACTCTAAATCCTAAGATAAATAGAATGGGTTTTTTTTTATAAGCCAAAGTTGGACTCCAGAAGGCAATATTGATTGTGGCATGAAAGGTTTATTGAAATTGTCACAAAAGCTGGAAAGCAAGCAAGGAATTATTAGGCTGGAGAAGAAATGAATGGATTCCACTTGGCAAGTCTCAGAAACGAGGCTTAAATCTTGCTTCCTAGTTTAATTGCAATGTGGGGTTGGCTTTAACATTGGCTTCTTGCAGCAACAAATATTCCTTTCTCGAGATTGCTGTTCAGATGGTGTATGTCTGTTTGTGTATGACTTCTTTAAAAAGTCATAAAATTGTTATTGACAAAGTATGAATACTATTTAAATTAATGTATATTTATTTATTTATTTATTTATTTGTTTATTTGTTTGTTTGTTTGTTTGTTTGTTTGTTTGTTTGTTTGTTTGTTTGTTTGTTTGTTTGTTTGTTTGTTTGTTTGTTTGTTTGTTTGTTTGTTTGTTTGTTTGTTTGTTTGTTTGTTTGTTTGTTTGTTTGTTTGTTTGTTTGTTTGTTTGTTTGTTTGTTTGTTTGTTTATTTATTTATTTATTTATTTATTTATTTATTTATTTATTTATTTATTTATTTATTTATTTATTTATTTATTTATTTATTTATTTATTTATTTATTTATTTATTTATTTATTTATTTATTTCTTTATTTCTTTATTTATTTATTTATTTATTTATTTATTTATTTATTTATTTATTTATTTATTTATTTATTTATTTATTTATTTATTTATTTATTTATTTATTTATTTATTTATTTATTTATTTATTTATTTATTTATTTATTTATTTATTTATTTATTTATTTATTTATTTATTTATTTATTTATTGGATTTGTATGCCGCCCCTCTCCAGAGACTCGGGGCGGCTAACAGCGACAATAAAACAGTGTACAATAGTAATTTGGTATTGATGATTAAAAATCAATTAATATAAAAACCAAACATACATACATACATACCATGCATAGAATTGTAAAGGCCTAGGGGGAAAGAGGATCTCAATTCCCCCATGCCTGGCGGCAGAGGTGGGTTTTAAGTTGTTTACGAAAGGCAAGGAGGGTGGGGGCAGTTCTAATCTCTAATCTAATATTGAAGTCCTGTATTGAGATATTGTAATAAAATATACTATTTTTGGTTTATTATTATTTAATGTCAATATAAAGGACTGTGAGTTCAGCAATAGCTTGGAGATTGCACCACTTACAGCCGCTGCAAAATAATCTAGGATTAACTGCAATTTTTAATGAGAAGAAAAATATAGGGAATACTCTTATGAAGTTATTAATGTAGTCCTATACAAGGGTAAATATTTCAGGCAAAGCTATATGAGGGGGTGGTACGGTGGTACCTCTAGCTAAGAATGGCTCTACTTATGACCTTTCCTAGATAAGAACCAGGTGTTCAGGATTTTTTTGCCTCTTCTCCAGAATCATTTTCCACTTATAAATCCGAGCCTCTGAAACTGTAACCAGAAAAGGAAGGGAGAAGCCTCTGTGGGGTCTTTCTAGGAATCTACTGGGAGGAAACAGGACCGGAAAAGACAGGGAGAAGCCTCCATGGGGCCTCTCTAAGACAGAAGGGAAGGAGAAAAGAAAGAATGAGAAAGGAAGGAAGGAAGGAAGGAAGGAAGACAGAAGAGAAGGGAAGGGAAAAAGAAAGAATGAGAAAGAAAGGAAGGAAGGAAGGAAGACAGAAGAGAAGGGAAGGGATAAAGAAAGAATGAGAAGGGAAGGAAGGAAGAGAGAAGAGAAGGAAAGGGAAAAAGAAAGAATGAGAAAGGAAGGAAGGAAGAAAGAGAGAAGAGAAGGGAAGGAAAAAAGAAAGAATGAGAAAGGAAGGAAGGAAGGAATACAGAAGAGAAGGGAAAAAGAAAGAATGAGGAAGGAAAGAAAGAAAGAAAGAAAGAAAGAAAGAAAGAAAGAAAGAAAGAGAAAGATCTTTCTATGGGGTCACTGAGTTTGAATCTGTACCATTGAAGAATAGCAAACAGAAATAGGTACATATGTGCACAATAAGAGAAAAAGGAACAGAGAACCAAGAGGAGAGGTCACAAAGTATTCAAAATATTATGGCGTTATGGTTTGCCTAGGGAAGAGAACCCTTTGGGACTCCAGATGTTGTCAGACTACAATTCCTCTATTTTCTAACACTTGAACTGTGCTAATGGGAGTAGGAATCCAAGTAATGCTTCAGATTCTCAGCTTGCCCCAATGGCCCGTAACAAGTCAAGGGGCCCTATTAAAAAGGTCTGTGGTGTTGCTATTTCCTTCCCCAATTTTTTTTTTTTGCCTTGCATTGATCCACTTTTCCCTGGAGACCTTCCTTCCTTCCTTATCTTTGACCTCCTTTTAAAACAGGATGTAACACACATTGGTTGCTTTTCATTTAAGCCCCACTCTCTCAAGCAGCAGATAAAATTGCAAGCTCGAGAGTGGATTGCACCACTTCAGAATGTAAATAAAATATCACTATTGATTGCAGCCGCTCAGCCTTTTGTAGTCCCCGTGCATTAAAACACATAAACACAATATGGGTAGCAAACTTTTAAAAGTCTCTGCAGCGTGACTACTTTGGTAGTCGTTTTTCAGCATCGTGGACCTACTTCTAGGTAGGGGAATGCATGTTTCATCTGATTTTCACTGGGGTTGAAGAAAGTTTTTCCTTTGATTAGAAAATCCATTGAGAATTTGTTGATTTAGGAGGGGGAGACTGGCATTCATTCATTCATTCATACATACAAATATAGTATTGTATTGTAGTATGTATAATATAAGTATAAAGTAGTGATAGAAAAGATAAAAAGACATTAGGAAAGGAATGGTAGGCACAATGGTGCACTTATGCCAGCCCCTTACAGACCTCTTAGAAAAGGGGAGAGGTCTGTTGTAGATAATGTAAGGTTGAACCCTCAAGGTTCGACTACTGTAATGCTCTCTACATGGGGCTACCTTTGAAAAGTGTTCGGAAACTCCAGATCTTGCAGAATGCAGCTGCGAGAGCAATCATGGGCTTCCCAAGGTATGCCCATGTTACACCAACACTCCGCAGTCTGCATTGGTTGCCGATCGGTTTCCGGTCACAATTCAAAGTGTTGGTTATGACCTATAAAGCCCTTCATGGCATCGGACCAGAATATCTCCGGGACCGTCTTCTGCTGCACGAATCCCAGCGACCGGTTAGGTCCCACAGAGTTGGCCTTCTCCGAGTCCTGTCAACTAAACAATGTCATTTGGCGGGATCCAGGGGAAGAGCCTCCTCTGTGGTGGCCTCGACCGTCTGGAACCAACTCCCCCCAGATATCAGAGTTGGCCCCACCCTCCTTGCCTTTCGTAAGCTCCTTAAAACCCACCTCTGTCGTCAGGCATGGGGGAATTGAGATATTCCCTTCCCCCTAGGCTTATAAAATTTATGCATGGTATGTCTGTATGTATGATTGGTTTCTTAAATTGGGTTTTTTTTACATTACTTTTAATATTAGATTTGTTCATAATGTCTTTTTACTGTTGTTAGCCGCCCCGAGTCTACGGAGAGGGGCGGCATACAAATCTAATTAATAAATAAAATAAATAAATAAAGATTTAGGAGGGGGAGAATGCCATTCATTCATTCATTCATTTGTCATACAAATATAGTATTGTATTGTAGTATGTTTAACATAATATAAGTATAAAGTAGTGATAGAAAAGATAAAAAGACATTAAGACAGGAATGGTAGGCACAATGGTGCTCTTATGCAAGCCCCTTACAGACCTCTTAGAAAAGGGGAGAGGTCTATTATAGATAATGTAAGGTTGAAGATTTGGGGATTGGGGGAAGAAACAACAGAGCCTGGAAGTGAATTTCAGGCATTGACCACTCTATTGCTGAAGTCGTATTTTCTGCAGTCTAGTTTGGAGCGATTTACATTTAGTTTGTATCTATTGTATGCTCTTGTGTTGTTGTTGTTGAAGGTGAAGTAGTCGCTAACAGGGAGTACGCTGTGATGTATGATTTTATAAACAACAGTTAAATCAGTTTGGAGGTGCCGTAGCTGTAGATTTTCTAAACATAGTAATTGAAGTCTGGAGGAGTAAGGTAATTTGTTGCGTGAGGAGGACTGGAGGACTCTTCTTGTGAAGTATTTCTGGACTCCTTCAATTGTATTAATGTCTGTTATGCAGTGTGGATTCCATACAGGTGAGCTGTATTCAAGATTTGGTCTGACAAATGTTTTGTATGCTCTGGTTAGTAGATCAGTGTTTCTAGAAAAGAAGCTGTTGTCCCAAGGGCAACTTTGGGATAACTATGAATTAGATGACTGAGAAGCTCCATAAACATTTAGACTTTCTTTCATATATATATGAGACGCATAATAAAAGACATAATCTTGCAACCTGCAACTCCTTCACTGCAAAAAGATATGGACTACACATCTCGATCAGGGCAAATCAATAGATGCAATTTACATTGACTTATGTAAAGCCTCCGACTCAGTGGTTCATGATAAACTACTTCTGAAATTCAAATCCTATGGCATGTTAGGATCCCTCCATAGTTGGATAACTGCGTTCCTATCAAACAGACAATAAGTTGTCAAAATAAGGAGCAGCATATCTAATCCTGTTCCGGTTAAGAGAGGCATACCCCAAGGCAGCGTACTTGGACCAACACTCTTCATACCTTCATACCTTTATATCTATATCTTTTTTTTCAAAAGAAGTATTTTTATAGGCAATAATCAACAGATATTGAATATATGGAGGAAATAGGACAATGGACCATCATGAATATTGTCTTAAATCTCTAAATAAATTGTGACCTATACCTTAAAATTAGGTGAATATATAAATAAAAAAAACTTTATTTATTTATTTTATTTTATTTATTTTATTAGATGTGTATGCCGCCCCTCTCCGAAGACTCTAGCACCTAAATTGGTGTTATTATTTTGTGGGCTTATCTTGAAATAAATAAGAGAAGGAAAAATCCCAATCCTAATATGAATTCATCTTCAGTTTCTAAATTAGCTTTCTGAAATGGGGTATAAATTACAGACAAAATCAATATCAATAAATATTATTTTCCCCCATATTTAGGATTTCACCCCTAACTTCCAGAAATGCAGTTAATTTTTCCAATTTTATGGGGTAGGTCTTAATTCCTTTACTGTTTTTATTTTTCTCTGTTGTTGTTGTATGTTTCATTATTATGCTAATGTAAATTGTCTTGTATGATTGCATAATTCAAATAAATAATGAACTGTTGGGAACTTCCATTAACTTCTTATAAAATAAAAGATAACATTTTATCTGATGGAGTTAGCTGTAGCTCAAAAAATCTTTTGCTCCTTCATAAAATGTACTATCAGTCTCCTTTCAATTTGTCAGAAGTCATAATTGATTCTTTGGAAGTATCTTAACAGTTATGTATACATCAGACCAGTGATGACATCCATATGAAAATCCAAGACCTCATACTAATTATGAAATTAAATAAATTTACAACAGCAAAATGTATAAATTATTATCATGATGTAATAACAATTTAAACTCTAATCTCCCTAATCTGATTACTTTAATTTGCAGAATTTCTAAAGCCCAAGCAAGGGTTTCATTAAATTAAAATTTTAAAAGGAATAATCTCATTACAAGTATCATGTCATGATGTTAGACAGTCTAATGATGTATGATATACGGTAACAACAGCCTTGAGATAAATAAAATAGGTCAATGTATGTTAACAATGTTTTTGAGTAAACAAAAATAATTGGAAGAGGTTGAATCTTTAATCAGCTTCAGAAAGACTAATACTGTTACTATATGGGTATTTGGAAAATTTTCAGTGTATAGCCACCAATAGAACACAAGTTTCTCTTTGGATTCCATAACCTGTCCCTTACTTACTTACTTACGGTACTTACTTACTTACTTACTTACTTACTTACTTACTTACTTACTTACTTACTTACATACTTACTTACTTACTTACCTACCTACCTACCTACCTACCTACCTATCTATTCATTCATTCAATTTTTATGCTGCCCTATTATTATTATTATTATTATTATTATTAATAATAATAATAATAATAATAATAATAATTAGATTTGTATGCCGCCCCTCTCCGAGGACTCGGAGCAGTTCACAACAACAATAGATACAATAAAATACAAATCCAATATAAACTATATTAAAACCCCCATTATTATAAAAAACTAACAACTCTAAAAAAATCATACCAATCTCATATCTCGTATTTCATTGAGATGGGCTATAATATTCATTCGTTTGTTTGTTTGTTTGTTTGTTTGTTTGTTTCTTTGTTTATGCCATCCTTCTCCTTAGATTCAGGGCAGCTTACATCATGTTAGCAATAGCACTTTTTAACAGAGCCAGCATATTGCCCTCACAATCCGGGTCCTCATTTTACCCCCCTCGGAAGGATGGAAGGCTGAGTTAACCTTGAGCCGGTGATGAAATCTGAACCGCTGACCTTCAGATCTACAGTCAGTTTCAGTGGCGTGCAGTACAGCACTCTACCTGCTGCGCCACCCCGGCTACAATTAAAACCTGAGCACGCAGAGCATACTTTAGTTATGGGCTTAAATTAAGTTTCAACTAACTAGTTTGATTGTTCTGACTCTCCAAGGTAAATACCAGCATTTTTGGGGGAAATCATTTGGTTCCATCTCAAGATCTCAAAGGTGCATGTTTTAAAAGGCAACTGGACTGTTTTGTATTTGACGAAGAAGATACTTCAATTCTCATCCAAGAAGCTTCATCAGTTGTAGGCTTTGAGACCACTATGACTGGATGAATAAGAACAGCTATGGACATTCCACCCCAAAGGTATTATCGACTTCTCCTAATGCTTTAAATTTCAAATAGGCCAGATGTAGTGGCGTCCAAAACAATTTCACCCAGGCTTCACTTGGTTAATCCAAGTCAGACCAGGAGATCTGTGACTCTTTATTTATTTATTTATTTATTTATTCATTCATTCATTCATTCATTCATTCATTCATTCATTCATTCATTTATTGGATTTATATGCCATCCCTCTCCGAAGATTCGGGGCGGCTAACAGCAATCATAAAACAGCGTACAATAATAATCCAATACTAAAAATGATTAAAAACCCATTAATATAAAAAACCAAACATACATACAGACATACCATGCATAAAATTGTAAAGGCCTAGGGGGAAAGGGAATCTCAATTCCCCCATGCCTGGTGGCAGAGGTGGGTTTTAAGTAGTTTACGAAAGGCAAGGAGGGTGGGGGCAATTCTAATCTCTGGGGGGAGTTGGTTCCAGAGGGCCGGGGCTGCCACAGAGAAGGCTCTTCCCCTGGGTCCCGCCAAGCGGCATTGTTTAGTTGACGGAACCCGGAGAAGACCCACTTTGTGCAGCAGAAGGCGGTCCCTGAGATAATCTGGTCCGGTGCCATGAAGGGCTTTATAGATCATAACCAACACTTAATTGTGACCGGAAACTGATCGGCAACCAATGCAGACTGTGGAGCCTCAAACCAAGCTTCAAAAGAAATTCAGTTATTTATTAAGAGCTTTATGCTGGCACATTCCCAAGTGAAGCCAGCTCTGACCCTACAAATAATTATTTTTATTATTTATTTAAAATAAAAAATAACAATTTAGCCCCTAATTATTATCCTGTTTCCCATCCCCCTCAACAATCACATTAGTCAGTGGAGAAACTTAGAGGAGAGGATATATGAAAGAAAGAAAATATATATGATAAGTGAGAGAAAGGAAAGACAATTGAGCAGGGGACGAAAGGCACACCAGTGCACTTATGTACGCCCCTTACTGGCCTCTTAGGAACCTGGAGAGGTCAATCGTGGAGAGTCTAAGGGAGAAATGTTGGGGGTTAGGGGTTGACACAATTGAGTCCAGTAATGAGTTCCACGCTTCGATAACTCGATTGTTGAAATCATATTTTTTACAATCAAGTTTGGAGCGGTTCATATTAAGTTTGAATCTGTTGCATGCTCTTGTGTTGTTGCGGTTGAAGCTGAAGTAGTCATTGACCGGTAGGATGTTGCAGCATATGATCTTGTGGGCAATATTCAAATCGTGTTTTAGGCGCCGTAGTTCTAGGCTTTCTAGGCCCAGGATTGTTGGTCTATTTTCGTAGGATATTCTGTTTCGAGTGGAGGAGTGAAGGGCTCTTCTGGTGAAATATCTTTGGACATTTTCAAGGGTGTTGATGTCTGAGATGCGGTATGGGTTCCAGATAGATGAGCAGTAGTCTAGGATGGGTCTGGCAAAAGTTTTGTAGGCTCTTGTGAGTAGTATGAGATTGCCGGAGCAGAAGCTGCGTAGAATCAGGTTGACAACTCTAGAAGCTTTTTTGGAGATATTGTTGCAGTGGGCTTTGGCACTTAGGTCACAAAGTGCAGAGTTGACAAAGAACACATTCTGCTAGAGAGAAATTCCCTGAGGATGGGCCCCAGGATGAGTCCAAAAGTTCAGAAGACTAAACTTCTGGTCTCAGCGACCAACCTAGATTGGATCCTGCAACATTTTCTAGGGAAACATATATTCACCTTCTTTTATGTAAATAATTACTTCATGGGGAATTCGTGCTGAGACATTACATTATCTGCCTTTCTGTTTATCTGCCTGCCTATAATCATTTCAATCAGATGTTCATCCCTAATAATTTTAAAACCTTAACTGATATATTAATTCTGAGGAACAACAAGTGCCATTAAATGGCTATGGAATCCAATCAGTTTGAGGTTTCCAACTTTTTTTTTTTTTAAGAAATGATTAAAGGCTTCAACCCCGTCTGCAGAGTTATGCAAATCTAAAAATCACCTTTAGCTCTTTTTAACTTTTAATGAGTATTTAAAACTAATAGTTAAACCAGAAGGGTTATTTCTGTAGGTAAAACCTGTAGACTTTAAATATGTCTTTATTCATGAAATGTCAATCAACAGATTCACCCCAATGCCTTTAGTGATCAATCATAGTTCTTGAATTGATGTTAATATTGGATGCTACCCATCAGTGAAACATTCTGCATTAAGGTAATTTTTATCAAAATTGTTTGGTTTATATATCTGTTGTGGTTAGCTCTGGCCCAGCTCCTGCCCCAAGGACTGTTGATGTGGGGGAGACATCCACATGCTGCAGGCCTGTTTTGCTCCAGGTGGAATCTGATGATGAAGGCTCCTCTGACCAAGAAGACATGGGTGACAGGGAGGAGGAGAGTGTGGCAGACAGCTCAGAAGGAGATCACTTATCTAGCTCCTCCTTGGATTCAGAACAAGAGTTAATGATACAGCCACGCATGCGGAGAGCGATGCATAGGCAACAACAACTGAGAGATTATTATCAAAGAAAATGAGGCCACCTGTGGTTGGGTGGGGCTGTGGTAATTAGTGAGGCTGCTATAAATAGCAGCCTGTGGGTTTGGCCATTGTGGAGGATTATCTGATCGGTGTGTTTCATGACTGCTTTACTGACTGACTTGTTGTGTGCTGATTTTTCCCTGCTTTGAAACTAAACCAGAGCAAAGTGTGTTTCACTTTGTGAAAGAAGAAGGACTGTGAATTGCTTCCCAGCTGCAAGCTAAGTATCACAGAACTGATAAGGGACTTGTACAAATTACCAGTTTGTTTGGAGACGAGTGCTCTTGGCTATACCAATAGAGGGCTTGGTTTAAGTGAATTTTTATTATAAAGAACATTGTTTTGAATTTTCAAACGTGTGTGTGTGTGAAATTTGTACCTGTGAATTTTTGGGAGGAATCTACCAGAGAGCCCGACAGAACAGATGGATGGATAGAATAGAATAGGATAGGATAGGATAGGATAGGATAGATAGATAGATAGATAGATAGATAGATGATAGATAGATAGATAGATAGATAGATAGATAGATAGATAGATAGATAGATGATAGATGATAGATGGATGATAGATAGATAGATAGATAGATAGATAGATAGATAGATAGATAGATAGATAGATAGATAGATAGATAGATAGATAGATAGATAGGAAATAGATGAATTATTTCACAATTATTTTCTGAATAGAAAATGAAAATTCTCATTCTACCCTCAGATCTTCCTTTCTTAGGGCAGTTTCTGGTATCTTCAGTGAGCTCATTGAATGTCATCCAAATAATCAAAGACATGTAGTTTCTTCCAAGTTTGCGCTAATGCATTTTTGGTCAATGATCCTCTACCTTCATTAATACCCCTCCTCAGAGCAAATAGTTTTTTCCTCAGTTAAATATTTCAAGCTCCAGTTCTCAATCAATAGGCCTGCTCTTTGTAAATCAATAGTCTCATTGGTTGTTAAAAAGGGATTTGCCCGCCTTTAATACCAAGATGTTGCTAGCCATTCATCACAGAGTTCGCTGCCAAGGAATCACACAAAGGTCCTCCACTCTAACCCAAAGCATTTTTACCTTCTTCAATTAAATGACAAAATTCAATAAACATCTCAATATGATTTTTTTTTTAAAGAAATCTGGATTGGCCAAACCTCTGTAGTGAAGACCATGATTAAAATGTATTGGCAGAAGGATTAAATAGACTGCTCAACTTGAAAACCAATGGCAACACCACTATTTCTACCCGTGTTGCTAGATTGTCCGTCTGGTTTTGAAATTCTCTTTATATTACTAATAGTGTTTTACTTTAAAAAAAAAATCTATTTCTTCTTCTCATTAGAGGGTGTTTCCTATTTTCAGCAGGATTTCCCTTACTTGGTTTTCTACACAACCTCAACAAAATGATTGTTGCTGGTTTTGATATGG
>NC_091953.1:128232369-128352369 GCF_031021105.1 Erythrolamprus reginae | reverse complement strand
AGCAACCTGCCGGTGACATCAAAGCTCCAAATGATGAACACCCCCCCGAACTTTGCCCGAAGTTTCAAAAAATTTCGGGTTCGGGGTCGGCATACCGAACACTGCAAAATTTGTTACGGACCCGAATTGTGCGGGTTCGGTTCGCTCATCACTATAGATAACAGATGGATGGATGGATGGATAGAATGATAGATAAATGACAGATAGACAGACAGACAGACAGAAGGAAAAGACAGACAGACAGACAGACAGACAGACAGACAGACAGATAGATCACAATGTATATTTATTTTTGCATTATTTTTTTACATTTTCTTTGAATTATTTGCCAACCAGAATCACCGCAGGCAGTTATAGAAAATAACAAATAAATAAAATGAGTATATGAAAAACTGTCTGTCAAATTCAAAGCAAAATTGTGCTGATTTCAACCCCTGGTACAGTGGTTAGAATGCAATATTGTAGGCAAACTCTGTCCAGTTTGATCCTGACTTGCTCAAGGTTGACTCAGCCTTCCATCTTTTCGAGATGGCTTAAAAGAGGACCCAGATTGTTGGGGGCAAGAGGCTGACTTTGGGGATGTTAGGGGCAAGAAACTTTTTAGAGAGGGTTGTGAAGCACTGTGAAGCAGTATGTAAGTCTAAGTTCTATTGTTATTGCTATTATATCGACAATTCATTTAGCTACAATAAAAAAAAATACTGAAACATATTGCATGGAGCCAAATATATACAGGTTTTCATTATCCTCAACTCCTCAGTTCGGGGAACTGTTAAAAAATTGCAACTGATGAAAAATGTCAAATCTCGATTATTATTAATGATTGGTCCGTGTTTTATTGTACCAGTCATACCATATTTAAAGCAACGGTTTAAATGCTAGTTTGCTTCTTGGCAGAATTCCACTTTCCCGATAATCACTCTCCTCAAAAATGAACTTCCTCACTGTTTAAGACCTGTTTTAGAGATCGTTAGGTACAAAGATCTGCAAAGAAACGGAGAGACCAACTTTTCTTTGGTCACAATTCTCTTCCAGACTTATATTCAGGCTGTAAAACTGGTTTGTTCTTCATAGCTTTTAAATTGGTTTGAGTGCATTAACCCAACTCTATCCTTTTTCTGGAGTTTATTGTGCTGCTTCCTGTTACGATTTAACTTTATAGCAATGCTTTTTAGAAGAAGAGAAGAAAATATGAGAAAAGCAGTCAGACTTTCACCTTGTAAATGTCTTTATGCTACAATAGACCACAGGCAGTAGGACACAGTTTGACTTTTCATATATTTAGAAGAGGGAAGGTGGAGAGGGCTTGAAGGGGAGAGACATATTCTATCTTCAGTATAGTGGAGACCATGTAAAACCTTCTTTTGTATATGGTGATGCAGTATATAGAATAGAATAGAATAGAATAGAATAGAATAGAGTTTTTATTGGCCAAGTGTGATTGGACACACAAGGAATTTGTCTTGGTGCATATGCTCTCAGCGTACATAAAATAAAATATACATTTGTCAAGAATCATGTGATACAACACTTAATATTTGTCATAGGGGTCAAATAAGTGATGAAGAAGCAATATTAATAAAAATCTTAGGATATAAGCAACAAGTTACAGTCATACAGTCAACATGGGAGGAAATGGGTGATAGGAATGATGAGAAAAACTAGTAGAATAGAAGTGCAGATTTAGTAGAAAGTCTGACAGTGTTGAGGGAATTATTTGTTTAGTAGAGTGATGGCGTTTGGAAAAAAAACTGTTCTTGTGTCTAGTTGTCTTGGTGTGCAGTGCTCTGTAGAGACATTTATATATAAATATAAAAATAAAATATAAATATAAATACTCATGTAGGGGTCCCATATATAAAATTCTGGTCAGTTATCATTGACCAGAAAAGACCGTAGGAGCATTTTTTTAAAGGATTTTGCCAGACTTCATTCCACAGGCATCAACATATTCATTATTTATTTAAGAAATGTATATGTCTGCCCATTTTATGTATCACAACGTTGGGCAGTTTACACCAACAATTTAAGAATGTGTGTGAGAAAGGATTAAAAACACCAATGTTGCAAAAAGAGGTCCTGGTAGTCTACATCAACATTCCCCAGTATTTAAACAAGAACTGCCACTAGTTTCCAGCCCACCTGTTTGGTTATGACCTATAAAGCCCTTCATGGCATCGGACCAGACTACCTCCGGGACCGCCTTCTGCCTCACGAATCCCAGCGACCAGTTAGGTCCCACAGAATTGGTCTTCTCCGAGTCCCTTCGACTAAACAATGTCGTTTGGCGGGACCCAGGGGAAGAGCCTTCTCTGTGGTGGCCCCGGTCCTCTGGAACCAACTCCTCCCAGGTTTCAGAGTTGCCCCACCCTCCTTGCCTTTCATAAGCTTCTTAAAACCCACCTCTGTTGTCAGGCATGGGGGAATTGAGATATTCCCTTCCCCCTAGGCTTATAAAAATTTTATGCATGGTATGTCTGTATGTATGATTGGTTTCTTAAATTGGGGTTTCTTTTTAAATTAACTTAAATATTAGATTTGTTTATATTGCTTTATTACTGTTGTTAGCCGCCCCGAGTCTACGGAGAGTGGTGGCATACATATTTGATTAATAAATAAATAATAAATAAATAATGGACCCCATAGAATTCCAAACTTACTAATTCAACTCTAAATTTCTGTATTCTGTAATTTATTGAAATGGATGCTTTAGAGCAGTGATGGCAAGCCTATGGCACGGGTGCCACAGGTGGCATGCGGAGCCATATCTGCTGGCACGCGAGATGTTGCCCTAGCTCAGCTCCAATGTGCACATGTGTGCCAGCCAGCTGATTTTTGGTTTGCACAGAGGCTCTGGGAGGGCTGTTTTGGCTTCCAGAGAACCTCCCCTGGCTCCACAGAAAGAGGAGCCTCTCCAGAGGCTGTTTCTGGCCTCTGGAGAGCTGTTGTGGGGTGGAGGAAGCTGTTTCCATCCTCCCCAGGCATTGAATTATGGATGTGGGCACTCACAATTGTGCAATAGTGTACGTGCACACTCTTTCGGGCACCTGGTGAAAAGAAGGTTTGACATCACTGACTTAGAATGAGTAAAGACCAAATCATGTGTGAAGCCATAGGAATGTTTTTAAAAAAGATTGTGCACAACACAAAGGGGGCATCTATAGTTAGACAGCATGCACAGAAGCGAAAAATTGCCAAAATCCCGCACACATGTGCACCCCATGAAATTTTGCTTTCTGCACATTTATTTATTTATTTTATTTATTTATTGGATTTGTATGCCGCCCCTCTCCATAGACTCGGGGTGGCTAACAACAATAATAAAAAACAGCATGTAAATCCAATATTAAAACAACTAAAAAACCCTTATTTTAAAACCAATCATACCTACAAACAAACATACCATGCATAATTGTAAAGGCCTAGGGGGAAAGAGTATCTCAGTTCCCCCATGCCTGACAGTAGAGGTGGGCTTTAAGGAGCTTACAAAAGGTGAAGCGGGTGGGGGCAATTCTAATCTGTGGGGGGAGTTGGTTCCAGAGGGCCGGGGCCGCCACAGAAAAGGCTCTTCCCCTGGGCCCCACCAAATGACATTGTTTAGTTGATGGGGTCCGGAGAAGGCTCACTCTTTGGGACCTAACAGGCCGCTGGGATTCGTGCAGCAGAAGGCAGTCCCTGAGATAATCTGGTCTGGTGCCATGAAGGTCTTTATAGGTCATAACCAACACTTTGAATTGTGACCGGAAACTGATTGGCAACCAATGCAGAAATGCGGAGTGTTGGTGTGACATGGGCATATCTGGGAAAGCCCATGATTGTTCTCGCAGCTGCATTCTGCATGATCTGGAGTTTCCGAACACTTTTCAAAGGTAGCCCCATGTAGAGAGCTTTACAGAAGCAAAATATCACTTGAACTCCAGAGATGCAGAGCTGTGGCTCAATTTTTGCTGCTGGTACGATGGCATTGACTCTCCCAGTAAGAACCTGCTACTGTTCTTTGGGCATAAAACCAGCTAGGTTACTTAAGGCCACTCACTTTCTTTGAGCCCTAAGAAGGAGGCAATGGTAAAACATTGCCCAGAAAATTGCAAGGCCTTGTCCAGTCAGTCTGCAAGATTCAGACATGATTGAACCGAAGAAAAAAAGTTTATGTTAATTTTTTTTTAACTTTATTAAAAACTTCAGTAAAATTATTATCCCAAAAAGTGGGGAAATGATAATCCATTGGGGTTCGGCTGATATTAATTGCATAGCCAATGGCAAGATAATTCATTAAAGCTATTGAGAATACTGTTTTTTATTTTAAAAAATAGATTGTAGGGGAGAAGGGAGAGTTTCTCAGAATGTTTTTATTAAATTTTTCAATTAATTGTCTGATTAATTCTAAGATTAATTGGGACTCAATTGATTAGAAAAAAAATTCTAATGTAAACCGCCAAAGATTCTCTTACACAAATAAGACCAATGTGCGATTATAAGAAGGGATTGCTTTTCTCTGTATCATCATCATCATCATCAAAATTCCAACAAAGTGAATGAAAAGTGGATTTTGAACAGTGTAGCTTCCATAGCATAATGTTAGGATAGGATTTGATATCTGGACTTCTGACAACAAATGCCTTATACACTCCGACTTCATTAGCCAGAACAGGACTGTACATAAAGGTCACATAGTGAGTCTGCATTTCTGGTAAAATCTGCTTAGGAAGTGACTGGCCATAAAGCGGATCAAAGTAACTCTCCTCAAATAACAAGAATGTAAACAGGACAAAGGCTGCGATAAAAAGACCTTGCTTTGTGGTAAACAGGAGATAGCAGTATTAACAACAAAGGGGCCCAGGAAATTGGCCATGAGAGACATTTGTTCAGTAGAAACTAGTTACGTGCCATATGGAGATGGGAAGGACTTGGAAGCTGTGTCATATTTTAGAGTTATGTTATTGGATGTTTGTATATCACTTGACATGTACATATAATCACTCCCAATTTGCATATCCCCCCAATAAAAGGGCGTGCACAGCTCAATACTGTGTCATTTCACCCGGAGAGAAATGTGTCCAAGTTTTCTTTCTAGGATTCGCGTTTGTGAGTGACCCCCCTATGGCTGTGGTTGCTCTAAGTCCCTCTGAAGACATCGTTCCACTCAGGGACTTTGCAGCACCAGCAGAACAGTATTCAATGAATTGTGTAATGGAAACCCCCAAAAATGTACAATTATTTTAAAGATGCTTAGTGCAATAAAGAAGTGAAAGAGGTCTTCAATGAAAAATAAATAGCATATTTTTTGGAGTATAAGATGCAGCAGAGTATAAGACACACCTTAGTTTTTGGGGAGGAAAATAGGGAAAAGAATCTGCTTACCAGGTATTGATCTGGATAGCATCTTTAGTCTGGTCAGCTTCAGAACATTATTTTACTCCCTGGTTAGGGCTTTAAAAAAAATTATTTGGAGAGAGCAACAATGAAAGAGCTTGCAAGCCAGTAAGAGCTGCGAACATTGTTAGCACCTGGTTAAGGCTGGAAAGAAACTTATTCGGAGCAGGTCAGAGCAATGAAAAAACTCTGCAAAGACTTAGGGCTTGGAAAACATTCTTTGCAAAGAGAAGCAATGAAAGAGCCTGCAAGGCAAGAGCTGGGAAGATTGTTAGCACCTAGTTAGGGCTGGGGATAAAAAAGCTACAATCAGAGACGCACCCAAATTATCAGCCTCTTTTACCAAGGAAAAAGGTACGTTTTATACTCCGAAAAATACAGTAGGCCCATTTGTATTATTCCACTTTAACTAGAGCTCTTCTAGGAAATTGAAGATAAATCATTTATTTATTTATTTGTTTGTTTGTTTGTTTGTTTATCCAATACACAAATACATAGGGAGAAAAATAGACATGTAGTAATATATATAAGGGTAAAGTGAACTTAGAGGAGAGGATATATGAAAGAAAGAAAATATATATGATACATGAGAGAAAGGAAAGACAATTGGACAGGGGACGAAAGGCACACCAGTGCACTTATGTACGCCCCGTACTGGCCTCTTAGGAACCTGGAGAGGTCAATCATGGATAGTCTAAGGGAGAAATTTTGGGGGTTAGGGGTTGACACAATTGAGTCCGGCAATGAGTTCCACGCTTCGATAACTCGATTGTTGAAATCATATTTTTTACAGTCAAGTTTGGAGCGGTTCGTATTAAGTTTGAATCTGTTGCGTGCTCTTGTGTTGTTGAGGTTGAAGCTGAAGTAGTCATTGACTGGTAGGACGTTGCAGCATATGATCTTGTGGGCAATACTCAAATTGTGTTTTAGGTGCTGTAGTTCTAGGCTTTCTAGGCCCAGAATTGTTGGTCTATTTTCGTAGGATATTCTGTTTTGAGTGGAGGAGTGAAAGGCTCTTCTGGTGAAATATCTTTGGACATTTTCAAGGGTGTTGATGTCTGAGATGTGGTATGGGTTCCAGACAGATGAGCAGTAGTCTAGGATGGGTCATAGAGGGATGTTACTCAGAAATGTACATCTCTTTGTCAACCCCCAACCCCCACCCTGTACAAAGGTTTTTTTTAACATGTCTTTACCTAATATTAGTTGATGGGCTAATTAGTTATATTGAACAAGGGATTGGACTAGAAGACCAACCGCACTTTCCAGCTCTATTCTGATTGAAATTTCCATATAAGTTCTTTCTGACTGGGACTGAAGAAGATGCAATCTGTTATGAAAAAAAAAATGCAGGATGTATTTTGACTATTTTAAGGCAAATACTCTTGTAGAAATATGCAGTCAGGGTCCATTTAAGGAGAAGAAAGTCATTTGTTTGTGCACTATTTTTATTCTATGCTTCTAAAGTTTTTTTTTCTTGTTTTCATTTGTAAGCTAAATATTAGCATGATACTTCCTAAATGTTCTCCTTCATAACTCAACAAAATAACCTTTATTTCAGTGTTCAAATTAAATATAGAAAGGTATCATCCCTTATTAACTTGTGAGAAAGTTTGTGATTATTTTTCTCTCCTGCCGTGCATGGATTTGATTGTAGTCTTAGACAATTTCTGCTAGTTTCATTTGGAGGCAAAGAGGAAATTACTTAAAAGGAAATCACCCATTACCTGCAACTCTTATTACTATTGCATGGATGACAAAGCCTTAACAGAGGATTTACTCTCCTCTCACTTGCCATCAAGGTTTGAAACTGACATATTTTTTTTTTAGTCTGGCGAAAATGTTTCCTTCTCATTATCTTGTACAATGCTGCTTTTGATGGAAATATTCATGTAGGGATATGGAACCAAAGGCCAGCTATATTAAAGGGCAAACTTGTAGATATTACAGCTGTAAAGAGAGATATCGAAGTAGCTGGATTTGCAATGTGGAAATGGGTGATGTTTAACTTGATGTTAAAGGAACAGGAGGCAAAGACTTCATAATCTTTGTAATGTTGGGTCTGACATAGAGGTGGTTTTCTGCCAGTTTGGACTGTTTTGGGTTTCCAAAAATGTCCAAAGATACTTTACCAGAAGAGCCCTTCACTCCTCTACCCGAAACAGAATTCCCTACGAAACTAGACTTACAATCCTGGGTCTTCAAAGCTTAGAACTACAACGCCTTAAATATGATCTAGGTATTGCCCCCAAGATCATATGCTGCAATGTCCTGCCTATCAAAGACTACTTCAGCTTCAACCACAACAACACGAGAGCACACAACAGATTCAAGCTTAATATTAACCGCTCCAAACTTGACTGTAAAAAATAAATAAAGAATAATACCACCGACAATGCTGCTACCCTTCAAAAAGACCTTGACCATGTAGCAGAATGGTCTAAAACCTGGCAAATTCAAATCTCCACCACTAAATGCTCTGTCTTACACATTGGGAAAAAGAATCAGAATACTAAATATAAACTTGGAGGAATTGAACTCATTGATAACCCTCAATCTGTCAAAGACCTTGGAGTACTCATATCCAATGACCTAAGTCCTAGAGCCCATTGCAACAACATTGCCAAAAAGGCTTTAAGAATTGTTAACCTAATCCTTCGCAGCTCCTTCTCTGGTAATTTTGAACTGCTAACAAGTGTTTACAAAACATTTGTCAGATCAATCCTAGATACAGCTCGCCTGTATGGAACCCACATTGCATATCTGACATCAACACAATTGAGAGAGTCCAGAAATATTTCACAAGAAGAGTCCTTCATTCCTCTTCTCACAGCAAAATACCTTACTCCGCCAGACTTGAAATTCTTGGTTTAGACAACTTACAACTCCGTCATCTCCGTTCCGACTTAATTATAGTTCATAAAATCATATACCAAACTGTCCTACCTGTTAACGACTACTTCACCTTCAACCGCAGCAACACAGGAGCACAAAATCGACTTAAACTAAATGTCAACCGCTCCAAACTTGACTGCAAAAAATACGACTTCAGCAACAGAGTAATCAACGCCTGAAATGCACTACCTGATTCTGTGGTTTCTACTCCTAACCCCAAAACCTTTAACCTTAGACTATCTACAATTGACCTCTCCCCCTTTCTAAAAGGTCTGTAAGGGGCGTGCATAAGCTCACCACTGTGCCTACCGTCCCGGTCCTATTGTCTTCTTTTGTTACTTTTTATCATTACTTATCTAATGTTTTATTTGTACATATTATCACCCTATAATTGTTTGACAAAATAAATAATATATATATATGTGTATATGTGTTCTGCCGGGCTCTCTGATAGGAGCCTCCCTAAAATTCAAAGATGCAAATTTCAGACACACATACATTTGAAAATTCAAAACAATGTTCTTTATCACAAAAGTCAAAATAAACTAAGCACTCTTTTTGTATTGCAAAGAGCACTCTTCCCAAAACACCCAGGTAGTCTGTACAATTTCCCTTAAACAGTCATTAAGTACTTAGCCAGCAGCTGTGGAGAAATTTAATACCTCTTCTTCTTCCAACGAAGGGACACACACACACACACACACACACTGCACTGCTTTGGTTTCAAAGGCATGAAAAAGCAACAAAGTCCAGCACACAAGATTCCTGACGAAACCACAACATATATTCTTCCACAATGGCCAAACTCACATGCTGCTATTTATAGCAGAAGCTCTAATTACTGGAGCCCCACCCAAACACAGGTGGCCTCCCTTATTTCCTGTAATATGTTCTTACTTGGTCTCTTCTATGCATAATTCTGCGCTTGCATGGGTCCAACATGTCATCATCTGAAGCAATAGAGGATAAGGAAGATTGACTGCCTTGGCTATGTGCCAAGCCCTCCTCTGCCGAGTCACTCCCACCTTCTTCTTCATCCGAGGAAACTAAACTCTGAACTGATTCTGTCGGCAATAACACAGGCCGGTGACATATTGAAGTTTCCCCTGCATCCACCTCCCTGGGGCAGGAGCTGGGCCAGAGCCAACCACAACATATACATATATATATATGTTTTCATAGATTTTCACAGGTACCAAGTCCTTCATATGTCAAGACCTATATATATACTCTCATTCATGATGTATTGCCTTTGGAGGAGGAGGGGGCGGAGGAGGAGGAAGTTGACATTTTATTTTGTGTATTATTTATTAGCCACTAAAAGTTATTTAAGATGGGCAGCCATATAAATTCTCCAAAATAATAATGAAAAGGTATTAAGCTTAAACTGGAAAGTTTTCATAATTGAGAACAAGGCAATGCATTCAAATCTTTGTCTTTCCCCTATTTTCTATTCCTAATCACATTTTCTCCTGGCCTCTGCAATCACTTTCTCACCACACAAAGCTTCAGTTGGGCATTTGATGGAAATGCCTGCTTGCAATGGAATTAGCAGGTGGAAAAGGGGGTAAGCCCCTGGCGCTTTCTGCTGTCAATTTCTCCATCTCATCCTAAATTGTGTTAAAAAAACATACATTAACCAAAGGAAATGGCATCGTCAATTCAATACACACCCTTGCGCGTAACTCCTGATTAAACTCTGAGTATCAAGGGGAATGCTCTCCATTTCCAAAGTTTTCCTGTATATGAATTTGATTGCAACAGGGGGAAAGGGGAAATCAAACTGCTTGGAACTAATTATTTTTACAAGTTGGAAGAGCTATTTTACTGATGGTGAGAATACTAAAAACTGCAGCCTTTGATCTCTCTCTCTCTCTGTCTCTGCATGTGTGTGCGCGCACCATTGTGTTTGCATATATGTGTTGAAGTTATTATCATTTCCTTTTCAAACAAATTATATTTATAAGGATCTTTACGTTGGCACATCTGTTGGAAAGAGTCTATTCAGAACTGCAGAAAAAGCAATTGCTGCCAACCTGCCTTCCATTGAGGACCTGTATACTGCACGAGTCAAAAAGAGGGCGGGGAAAATATTTACTGACCCCTCACATCCTGGACACAAACTGTTTCAACTCCTACCCTCAAAACGTCGCTACAGAGCACTGCACACCAAGACAACTAGACACAAGAACAGTTTTTTTCTGAACGCCATCACTCTACTAAACAAATAATTCCAGACTTTCTACTAAATTTGCACTTCTATTCTACTAGTTTTTCTCATCATTCCTATCACCCATTTCCTCCCATGTTGACTGTATGACTATAACTTGTTGCTTATATCCTAAGATTTTTATTAATATTGCTTCTTCATTGCTTATTTGACCCCTATGACAATCATTAAGTGTTTTACCACATGATTCTTGACAAATATATCTTTTTCTTTTATGTACGCTGAGAGCATATGCACCAAGACAAATTCCTTGTGTGTCCATCACACTTGGCCAATAAAAATTCTATTCTATTCTATTCTATTCTATTCCGGTTATTATTAATACATGGGTTACTGACAAAGGATGGATCTAGAAGATGCTGCAATCCTGCAGAATATTTCTACATTCTAAAGATCACAGGTTTAGTTCCTGAAATCTTTTGAAAGTGGGAGTGGAGCAGCGCTACGTAGTTGGGGGTTTTGTTGGACCATGACAGGTGGCCGAAGTGGACACACAATAGGAATTCTTTGTGAACACAAAGCACGGCGACAACAGTTTCTGGTAATCAGGTTCCTCCTTTGTTGCTAATCTACAGCAGAAAATGTTCTTTTTGTGTTTCCGGTCCTCACACAACATGCCAATTCAGTAGTGTTGAATGCTTACCATATCAGCCGCTTGAAGGACCAGACATTTAACATTTTATTCTCAATCACCGGAGAGAGTCTCCATTATTATTAATCCAATCAGAAAGCGTAGATTAACAGAAAAGGCTATTTCATTTAACAAATGTTATCATTAGACTCCGAAAATGGACTGCAAGAGGCAGGCTGACAGCTCAAATGTTAAAATGAATATGTTTTCCATATTCATCTCTTTCACTTCGAGTAAGTGGAGACGAGCACGCTCGAGCGAGAAAATACCAAAGAAAGAGTTTCACAAGGAACAGCCTGATTTCCCCTAAAGTTTATTCAACAGAAACAAGATTTGTCGTAATGCATTTTACTAACTTTCTCGTTTCAGTGTGCAGTGTTCCTTAAAATTACAGCTATGATAAAACTCATCAGCTGAGAGAAAAATGTAGTGTTGATCAGCAACAGGGATTTTTTAATATTAGTCCCGATATACACTATTTCTTGTCTGCTAATGAACAATATAGTTGTTATTATTATTATTATTATTATTATTATTATTATTAGTAGTAGTAGTAGTAGTAGTAGTAGTAGTAGTATTTATTAGATTTGTATGCTGCCCCTCTCTGAAGACTCGGGGCGGCTCACAACAGTAATAGAAACAATATGACAGTGAAACAAATCTAATATTAAAATAAAACATATCTAAACCCCCAGCAATTTTAAACCATACAACACATACATACCAAACATAAAATATAAAAGCCTGGGGGAGGATGTCTCAGTTCCCCCATGCCTGGCGATAAAGGTGGGTCTTGAGTAACTTGCAAAAGACAAAGAGGGTGGTGGCCGTTCTAATATCTGGGGGAAGTTGATTCCAGAGGTCCGCGGCCAGCACAGAGAAGGCTCTTCCCCTGGGGCCTGCCAAACGACATTGTTTGGTCGACAGGACCCGGAGAAGGCCAACTCTGTGGGACCTTATCGGCCGCTGGGATTCGTGCGGTAGAAGGCGGTTCCAGAGATATTCTGGTCCAATGCCATATAGGGCTTTAAAGGTCATTACCAACACTTTGAATTGTGACCAGAAACTGATCGGCAGCCAGTGCAGGCCACGGAGTGTTGCAGAAATGTGGCCGAATCTAGGGAGCCCCATGATGGCTCTCGCAGCCACATTCTGCACGATCTGAAGTTTCCGAACACTTTTCAAGGGTAGCCCCATGTAGAGAGTGTTGCAGTAATTGAACCTTGAGGTGATGAGGGCATGAGTGACTGTGAGCAATGACTCCCTGTCCAGGTAGGGCTGCAACTGGGCAAACTCCCTCCTCGCCACAGCCGAAAGATGGTGTTCCAATGTTAGCTGTGGATCGAGGAGGACGGCCAAGTTGCGAACCCTCTCTGAGGGGGTCAATAATTCCCCCCTCCCCAGGGTAATGGGTAGACAGATGGAATTGTCCTTGGGAGGCAAAACCCACAGCCACTCTGTCTTGTCTGGGTTGAGTTTGAGCTTGTTAAGGTAAAGATAAAGATTTCCCCAGTGACAAAATGATCCCGGCTTGCTCATGCCTGTCAGTCATTGGAAAGTTGGTTGTGAAGGGAGCCCGAGGCACCAGCCACCTGCCCGGATGCCACCATTTGTTTTTTTTACCCTCTGTGCATGCACAGAATACTTTGCACATGTGCAGAGGGTAAAATAATGCAAATGGTGATGTCCAGGCAGGTGGGTGGGTTGCCTTTGCGACTGACTCTCCTATGACTGACAGACACAAGAGAACCAGAACTATTTCACCCCTGGATTTCCCCTATCTAGTCATGTCCGACTCTAGGGGTGGTGCTCACCTCTGTTTCTTAGCTGCGGGACCCAGCATTGTCTGAAGGCATTTGCATGGTCATGTAGTCAGCATGACAATACCAAAGTGCATGGAATGCTGTTCTTTTGACCAACATTTGCATGCTTTTGAGCTGCAAGATGGACAGGAGCTTCGGCAAGGAACAGGAGCTCACTCCATCATTTATTTATTTATTTATTCATTTGTCTAATACACAAATACATAGGAAGAAAAATAGACATGTAGTAATATATATAAGGGTAAAGTGAACTTAGAGGAGAGGATATATGAAAGAAAGAAAATATATATAATAAGTAAGAGAAAGGAAAGACAATTGGACAGGGGACAAAAGGCACACCAGTGCACTTATGTATGCCCCTTACTGGCCTCTTAGGAGCCTGGAGAGGTCAATCGTGGAGAGTCTAAGGGAGAAATGTTTGGGGTTAGGGGTTGACACAATTGAGTCCGGCAATGTGTTCCACGCTTCGATAACTCGATTGTTGAAATCATATTTTTTACAGTCAAGTTTGGAGCGGTTCATATTAAGTTTGAATCTGTTGCGTGCTCTTGTGTTGTTGCGGTTGAAGCTGAAGTAGTCATTGACCGGTAGGACGTTGCAGCATATGATCTTGTGGGCAATACTCAAATCGTGCTTTCTTGGGTCTTCAATCTGGGCTGGACATGGGGTGAATTACCATGAGTATGCTGATGATACTTAGCTATACATCTACACCCCATGTCCACTCAGTGAAGCAATCTGGAAGCTGTTGCCTGGATGGGTGCTAACAGACTCAAAGTCAACCCCAACAAGACTGAGTGGCTGTGGGTTATGTCTCCCAAGGACACTTCCATCTTTCTGTCCTTTACCCTGGGGGGAACTTCTGACCCCCCTCAGAGAGAGACCGCAACTTGGGCATCTTTCTCAACCCACAGCTGACTTTGGACCATGATTTGTCAGCTGTGGCGAGGAGGGCATTTGCCCGGGTTCACATGGTGCATCAGTTGCGGCCCTATCTGTATAGGGAGTCTCTACTAACAGTCACTCATGCCCTTATCACCTCGAGGTTCGACTACTGCAATGCTCTCTACATGGGGCTACCTTTGAAGAGTCTTCAGAAACTAAAAATTGTGCAGAATGAAGCCGCGCGAGCAGTCATGGGATTACCCAGACATGTCCACATCTTTCCAACACTCCATGGTCTGCACTGGCTGCCAATTGGTTTCCAGACTCAACTCAAAATGTTGGTTATGACCTATAAAACCCTACATGGCATGGATCAAATTACTTACGGGACCACTTCCTGCCGTATGAATCCCAGCGACTGGCTAGGTCCCACAGAGTCAGCCTTCTACAGGTCCCATCAACTGGACAATTTCACTTGGTGGGACCTGGAGAAGAGCCTTCTCTGTGGGGGGCCCGGCCCTCTGGAATCAACTTCCCCCGGAAATTCGGACTGCCCCCACCCTCCTCGCCTTTCCTAAGAGTCTAAAGACTCACCTTTGCCGCCAAGCTTGGGGTCATTAGATTCTCCCCCCTTAGTTGATGAATGTATAGTAAATATGTTGATTGAATGGATATGTGTGTATTTTAATGGGTTCTTTAGTTTTTTAGATGTAATTTTTTAATTTTAATCATTTGGGTTTTGTTATATATTGTCTTTTTATATGTTTAAGCCACTCCGAGTCCTCTGAGAGGGTTGGCATATAATTCCATTAAACTTAAACTTAAACTACTGGACTCACCAGAATTTGGGAAACAGTCTGTTTCCAGCCTCCAGAGGGTCTCTGGGGAGCAGGGGAAGCTGTTTTCGCCCTCCCCAAGCATTGTATTATGGGGGTGGGCACTCACTCATGCACGATAGTGCTTGCACACTCTTTCGGCACCCAAGGAAAAAACGGTTCACCATCACTGCCCTAGATAAGATGAATATGAGTTGATTTAAATGTAAAGAGACATGAATGGGATCTCGGTGTAATCCAGATTCTTGTTACCAGAAAGTGCTGTCAAATTGTTTGCCTGGGATTTCAAACATAAAACAGAGGCTTGCCAATTCTTCAATCCTGCAAGAAAACCAATGGGGTTAGCTCTGCACTTATCTTTTTCATGGATTAAAATATTTCATGTCAAGTAGAGTCAACAGATCTAAGGACCTTGATACCAGGCAAATGAGAAAAATAAACTATGGAAGTAGATCAATTCAAGGGTTTAGTTCTACATAATTAGAGAAAGAACACTAGGGGATTCCTATAGCTGTAAGGGTCAGCTATAAAGATGGGGTCAAGGAGCCTACAGTTAATAACTTTCGTGTTACAATCACCCTCCCTGCTGTTTCTGTTAAAACCCCTGAACTTCACACTGTGATATCTTTATTGACCTTCAAACAAAAATCAGCATACAGGCATTACAAACTCCTGGATTTCTCTCTCTGAGATAATATGTAGGTAGGGAGAATAAGAGTTTATATAGATGGTATGATAGAAGTGTCATAATTTATGGGTTCTGACCTGAATTACAGCAAAGTAGCAGGTTTTTTTAAAAAAAGATTTTTAATTAAGAGGTACACGGACACATTTATTACAGCTATTTATGGGAAATCTCAGATAAATTTTGATGGATTCAATTTTAAATATATTCAGCTCAATATATCATCTGAAAAGTTCTTATAGGAATTAGTCAATAACTTTAAAAGTTTGGGGGAAAGTGAGAAACCTAATTGCATCTTTGCTCTTATTTTGCTTGCAAAAAGTAGTCATATGAAATAGTGACTACTCATTCCTTGTACTAGTTGTACACCACATTCTGCTATGTGAGATACCTTCATTAGTTCTTTAAAAATATTCTTAATTCTGACTACAGTAGGTCAGGTTCTGATTGGTGATTGAAGTTCTCAGACCCATCTTCAGTAACTTTTCTGATGATGTAATGTTGGTAATGATATCACATTATTATTATTATTATCTTCCTTATTCATTAAACATGGAACTCATTCAACTGAACATTTAAAAATATATCACGAATATAATTGACTGGCTCTGGTGGTTGATACAGGTTGCTGCCAGCGTCCTACATATCAACCAAGTATCTTCTTAACATATATGCTCTTTTGAGTAGAGCAGTCTTTTGTAGCTTCACTGACACTACAGCAGGAAGTCAAAACTTCTTGATGTATTTTGCAAAATTCTTGGACATGGTACCAATGACAATGTTATACATTTCATTCATAATCATGCAGTTTCGATGGCGTGTTCTATTCTAAATAACGACCCATCTATATTTCAAAATCCCACAAGATCTTCACCATCTCATTTTGACAACTTTTTCCACTTTGGGCTCCCATGACTTTTCGGATACAGGTAAGTCACATTTTTTATATAATAACCAGTGGATTAGTTTAGCAACTCGGTCGTATCTAGCTTTGTAACCATCTTAGATTGTTGGTGGTTCTTTTTCTTCGACTATGGTACAATGATATCAGTAAATTGGATGCTTTCGTTTTCGACAAATGTGATATCCAAACAACAGTTGTTTTGTTGTTGTTGTTATCATCATCATCATCATCATCATCATCATTATCGTTATCGTTATTGTTGTTGTTGTTGTTGTTGTTATTGTTGTTGTTGTTGTTGTTGTTGTTATTATTGTTTTTATTATTTTTATTATTTTCTTTCTAATCTTCGTGGGTAGAGACAGAGAGCACTAATAAAATTAGGCTGATTTTCAGTAGTTTTAAAATTGTGTAGCTCATCTGGGGTCTTGCTTGAGCCAGTGATGAGATTTGAACCACTGACTTACAGATAGAACCTTGCAAGGCTGGTTGTGGTCCTAGTTATAATCTAGCAAATCAAGGCAGCATCTCACTCTGGATAATTAACATAGACAGTTCCAAAGAATGCATCAGACAAACATCTTCTGATCCAGGGGGAAAACGTCATTAATCCAAATGAAAAATTACCCTTAGCCTTCAACAACAACAAATGTGTATATTTCTTCTTTAATTCACAGATACTCATTGCGTGTGTGTGTGAGTGAGGAAATGTATGCTCAACACTAGAACCACCATTCTATAAAGTAAATAAAATATACTTCATAGCATTTTAAAGGCGAATGAACTCTCAAGAGAGAGCTTCTGAGCTTTAGAGAATGCAGGCAAGAAATAAGCAAGAAGAACACATTTCATCAGGAAATGGTTATGTGGATGCCAGAGAAAATTTGAAAATAAATACCAAGGGGGAAAAAATAAATAATACATTCTAGAGGGAAACTGTGTATAAGGGAAAAACCTTTTTTCATTGCCAAAAAGTTGTACTCAACAGATTCTCTTTGCTTCTGTTTTGGCTTTTAGCATGTGTATATCTGCACTCAATTAAACACATTTATTTTGTCATTAATCTGTTATTTCACCAAGTCTGAATTTCTTTCATCTGTAGTTCATTTCAACTAATTTAAAACATAAACAACAAATTGTTGGCCTATATATCTATATCTATATCTATATCTATATCTATATCTATATCTATATCTATATCTATATCTATATCTATATCTATATCTATATCTATATCTATATCTATATCTATATCTATATCTATATCTATATCTATATCTATATCTATATCTATATCTATATCTATATCTATATACATACATACATACATACATACATACATACATACATACATACATACATACATACTGTTCTGGTCTCTAGCTAAGGCCACTGATAATTAGAATAAAGTATTGCTAAATGCATATACAGTGTTACCTCGATTTTCGCGGGTTTGAACTTCGCGAAAAGTCTATACCACGGTTTTCAAAAATATTAATTAAAAAATACTTCACAGGTTTTTTCCCTATACCACGGTTTTTCCCACCCGATGACATCATATGTCATCGCCAAACTTTCGTCCGCTTTTAATAAATATTTTTTTTTAATAAACTTTAATAAATAAACATGGTGAGTAATAATCTGAATGGTTGCTAAGGGAATGGGAAATTGCAATTTAGGGTTTTAAAGTGTTAAGGGAAGGCTTGTGACACTGTTCATAGCCAGAAATAGTGTATTTACTTCCGCATCTCTACTTCGCGGAAATTCAATTTTCGCGGGCGGTCTCGGAATGCATCCCCCGCGAAAAGCGAGGGAACACTGTATTTGTAAAGCACCACATCATCTTTAGTTTTCTTTCCTTTGTTCCACACTGCATCTCAGCATGCAGCACTAATCTCTTATCTTCATCTTCGGTATGCAAGGCAACATCAAAATCATTAAAACATTGCACAAGTCATTCTAAGATTTATGGCTAGTCAGAGTTAGCCCAGAGTTATAAAAACTGCAATTAAAAGCACACAAGGCATAACTTACATTCAGAGCTGCTTGAAAAAACCTCCATATTTCTTAGCGGCAGAATTGACGACTCAACTCTTCTCTTCCGCTGACACCCGGACATGACGAATTAATTACTTAATTAATTAACCCATTCCTCTCCTTAATATTTCTTCCCTGACACTTGCTCTCTTCACCTCTGCAAGTGCCTGAAATAAGGATTTACCCATCTAGCATCTGCTTCTCCTTCACTTGAATCTGAACCCATAGAAACGTCTTGTGGTTGGTCTTCTTCTCCCTCTAAATCAGGCCCTACCACTAATTCATAACCACTTTCTGAATCAGAATCTGAAAAATCCCCAAACTGAATAGGAGTATATACAACACATACATACATACATACAGACAGACAGACAGACAGACAGACAGACAGACAGACAGACAAACAGACAGACAGACAGACAGACAGACTTTGTTGATTATTGATTGTAGTAAACAATTCTATTATTTGTAGCAAACAATTCTATTATTTAAGAACCATGGTGGCGCAGTGGTTAGAGTGCAGCACTGCAAGCTACTTCTGCTGCTCACCAGCTGCCAGCAGTTTGGCAGATCGAATCTCAGTAGATTCAAGGTTGACTCAGCTTTCCATCCTTTCAAAGTCGGTAAAATGAGGACTCAAATTGTTGGGGAAATATGCTGACTCTCTGTAAACTGCTTAGAGAGGGCTGTAAAGCACTACGAAGTGGTATATGTCTGAATGCTATTGCTAATTCTGAACGGGTTATTTTGCTGAGATTTTCAAGTAAACGAATTACAGACCCTTATCACCTATTGATTTCTTTAAAAAAAAAATAATATCTTTTATTGAAATTTCTCCATGTTTGAAACATAATTTCACTAATACAGCTATCCAATATCGGAATTTTTTTCTTAACTCTACATTTTCCATATTGCAGCCTATTGTTTTTTTTTACCTATTCCTTTACACATTTTATCCATTTATTTACATCCGTTTATACTCTAAAGATACAATCACTCCATTTTATTGCATTGATTTCAATGGGATGTTTATGATGCAATATGTTGACAGGTGTCTGCAATTTGTACCCTTGAATTTTTGGGAGGCTCCTACCAGAGAGCCCGGCAGAACAATCAATAAAATATAGAGCAAGAGGAAGAAAGCTTAAAACTTTGAAGCTTCCTGTTATTTGTGGCAAAGTGGAGCAAAAGCACCTGATTTACTCTCTAGCTGCTTTATTTTCCCTTTTGAATATTGTGGGAAGCCCACCTCCTCCTAGAAGAATGAAATATTTTGGGAAATATTACAAAGGCAAGATATTATATTTCTCTAAAGGAGAAATGGAGAAACATGCTCTTAAAAGACAGAAAGCAGACTTAATTTCCCTGTCCCCAGTAGATCTGGGGCGCCTTTTAGAAATGCAGATTTGGTGATCCATTCAAGACAGGATATTTCAAAATTTACCCAAGAGCCAAATCAGGAGGAAAGACATTATTTTTTTTTTATTTTGTCCAATACACAATAATACACAATGAAGGTTATAGAGGATATAGTAGAGAAGATATAGGAGATATAGGAAATACTATAGGACAGAGGATGGAAGGCACACTAGTGCACTTATGCACACCCCTTACTGACTTCTTAGGAATCTGGAGGGGACAACCATAGATAGTCTAAGTGTAAAGTGTTGGGGGTTAGGGGATGATATTACAGAGTCCGGTAATGAGTTCCATGCCTCAACAACCCGATCACTAAAGTTGTATTTTTTACAGTCAAGTTTGGAGCAGTTAATATTAAGCTTGAATCTGTTGTGTGCTCTTGTGTTGTTGTGGTTGAAGCTGAAGTAGTCTTTGACAGGCAGGACATTGTAGCATATGATCTTGTGGGCAATTCTTAGATCAGCATTTTCTGGTTGAGATTTGGAGTTACCATGTGTTGGACCAGTCAGAAACCGAGGCTAGGTCTTTTTGTAGAGTAGTTGTGTTATCTGTGGTGTTGAAGAGTTTTACATCATCTGCAAAAAGAACACAGTTGTTTTTGATGGGATCGCAAAGGTCATTGATGTAGAGAATGAAGAGCATAGGTCCCAGTATGCTACCTTGGGGGACACCGCTTTTAACAGGGACGGGTGTGGATATGGAGCTTCCTATTTTGACCACTTGTTGTCTGTTTGACAGGAATGCAGTAATCCAGCTGTGGAGGGATCCTGAGATGCCATAGGATTTGAGTTTTAGAAGTAGTTTGTCATGGACCACTGAATCAAAGGCTTTGTAGAAGTCAATATAAATTGCATCTATAGATTTCCCTTGATCAAGATGAGCTGTCCATATGTTTTTGCAGTGGAGGAGCTGTAGATTGCAGGATAGTTTTTTTCTGAATCAAAATTGTTTGTTAGAGAGCAGATTATTAGTTTCTAAGTGGAGAGTGATTGATTGGTTTCTAATTGATTCCATAACTTTACATGGGATGCAGCATAGTGATATTGGTCTGTAGCTATCGACAAGAGAGGGGTCTCCTTTTTTGAAGACGGGGATGACCACAGCTTTTGACCATAGTTTAGGAAGTGTGCTGGTTCTGAAGGATTTTTTGAAGATTATGCTCAGTGGTTCTGCTATAGCAGAAGAGAGATTTTTTAGGAAATATGTACATAGACCATCTGGTCCGACTGATAGGGAAGGTTTATGGTCATGTAATGCTTTTTCAACTTGGTCTTCAGTGAAGTCTATTTGGGTTAGGTCATTGAGAGAGTTTGAGGTGCGAGTGATGAATTTGGGGGATGAGTCATTGTGGTTGACAAAGACAGAGCCAAATAATGAATCGAGAAGGTTAGATATGGATGAATCATCGTGGTATTCTTTGTTGTTGGGTCCTTTGAGAGGTGGGATAGATCTAGAGTCCTTGAGTTCGTTATTGACAAAGTTGTAGAAGGCTCAATTGGATTAGGTGCGTAGGAGGTTTTCCTCTTGTATGCTGTGGTAGTTGAGACATTCTGTTTTTATTTCTTTGCATATGCTTTTATAACAGCTTTTGAAGTTTGCTACTTGTCCTTTTTTGTTTTTATGCCAGAGAGATTTTTTTTATTGTAGTTTTCTTATTGAGATGGGGAGGTTGTTTTTCTTGGTTGAGGCAGATGCAAATGGTACGTAAAGTCTGATGATTATTTTCATCTCAAGCAAGAATGTGTTGTAGAGGTCATCCATAGAGTTGCAGTTAGAGAATAAAGTTTGCCAATTTAATGTTGAAAAATTGGCATCAATGAGTTCGTAGTTCACTTTTTTGAAGTTGAATTTTGGAGTCTCGTTATTTGGATGGAAATTCACAAAATGAATTACCCAACAAGCCCCTTCATTCCATCCTCCTCAGAAAAGTCCAAACTTCAACCAAACATAGCTCAGACAAACACCTTGGATTTGTACTTTGCCCATAGAGCCAGCTATCCCCCTACATAACCCCTGCATGACCCTATGGGAGTCTGACAACAGCCAATAGAATACATCTGCTTGAACAGAACATGAAGCTCAAGTGCAAAGCCCAATAGAAAGTATTTTTAAAAAAAATGTCCGGCCAGCGACTTACCATTCAGGCCAGATTTGCAGCAGGGCCAGGGACACACGACTCCCAGCATAACCGCCATCTTGGTTGGACGGGATTTCACGAGATCCCGGCCATGTCTGGTCATCAGCCATTGCCGATGACATTGCCAGGGGCGGAGCCTGCCAGCTCTATAAAAGGAGCTGTGCAGGCTCAGAGCCTCCTTTTCGCCCCTGACAACGAGCAGGCGAACACCCGCCCGCCCTCCCTATCTTTCAGTGTGCTACTGGGGTCGCCCTTAAGGGTCCGAATAGGAATTTTTGGCGGTCTCAGTATTTTCTGCGACCGTCTTTTTGCCTATTCCACACTGAGGTGCGGGATGGATGGTTAGGGGGTGCTTCGCTCCCCGATTAGTTCTAATTGGCTTACCTCTGGTAATTGGGTTGTCAGGTTAGGGGCGGAAATTGGGAGGTGTTTAGCAACTGCGTGTTCTCCATTGGATATCTTTGGGGATGATTGGCAGACTCTCTCCAAGGGCTCATGGTGCCTTTAAATCGATCTGAGCAATTGGGGAGAACCTGCCTTTGGGTCTCACCCATTTCAATTCCCTTTCAGGGATTGGACGGTGAGACCTCCCACATGCATGGCATGGCTAGGATCCAGGTGAAGGCGCGGCCCCTTAGCCTGGATCAGCATGGAGCTACGCCCAAAGTTGCCCCGGAAGTTTTTATGACGTCATTTCCACCCCGGAAGTAATTCAGTCGACCTCTGCGGGTCCATGTTAGGTTGAATTAAATTAATTATAATTTAATTAATAAAAATGACCCAGTTTTAAATCCAGCTGTGTGTCCACATCATTATTCTGCCTTTGCTGCAAAACACTCTCAACTCCATGTGGTCATCTGCACCAGAACCACAAACATGTGTTCCTATCCATCAATGAATGAATCCTTTTTCCAGTCAGCCTCCAGCCTCCATTTTGTCTCCAGTGACTTTCTCCCAGATGGGACCTGAACCTGGATATTCCTTCCAACAATGTATTTTTATTAAAGATTGCAATTACAGTATAACAATACAAGTATGAAAAACTCAAGTAATTTGTAATCATTTCTGAAACACACTATCTTTCAAACATAGAAACATAGAAGATTGACGGCAGAAAAAGACCTCATGGTCCATCTAGTCTGCCCTTATGCTATTTCCTGTATTTTATCTTAGGATGGATATATGTTTATCCCAGGCATGTTTCAATTCAGTTACTGTGGATTTACCAATCACGTCTGCTGGAAGTTTGTTCCAAGGATCTACTACTATTTCAGTAAAAGAAATAAGCAGTTCAGCAGAATTTTGATCTAGTCACATTTAAAAAAAAAAGATTTGACTCCATCGGGTCTATTTTGGGCCAACTCCAACAGCTCTTGGGGCATCTTGAAATGAAATGAAACCCAGATAATGTATTATTGTCAACAATTTTTTCTCCACCACTTTCAGTCTCTTAAATCTATGGTCCAATTATTATTGGCTTGTTTTATTAGACATTGTCACCAACAGAAGAGGTACAACTGAATTTCTACAACATTGGGTCCCTTGTTCATGTATCAACTAGAAATTTGGGGGAATACTAAAGTCTGCAACTCCTCATTCCTCCTTATTTTTTTTAAAGGGCTACTGCTTTAGTTAATAATTGCCAGAATCACACTTTTTTTTCCTGTTAACTTATGTGAAAACCATTTAACTCATTTTTAATAAAATCCTTAAAGCATTCATCATGCCCAAAGAGTTTCATCAACAACTCATCTTGTTGATTTTGTAGTTTATGCTCCATTTGATGTCAGGAATGTGGAGTTCATTTAGAAATATAGGGTTCATATTTAATGAGAATAGAATCTAATTTGCTCAAATTTATGATCTAACGTTAAATAAATTGCAGAGATGCCAACCAAAGAAAGTAAGGAGGGGAGCTCCGGAATTTGAATATATTAATGAGAAATCAAAAGTTGCTGAAAAGTGCAGCTACACATTGAAAAGTAATCAAGCACCCAGAGTTAAGATACATATCCTCAGTGTGATTTATTTCAAACTATTGCAGAATAATTCTTACAAATCTGTCTGGGTGAATATTTTTATCACGCTATCAGTCACACTTCGACACGCCAAAGAAGGCAGCACACTGGAAATTTTGTGGAAGTGGTAAAATCGAAAAAAGCTTAACCAGCAGTGGAGAGATTCCCCCCACCTCCAAACTTACCAAGTGGGGAAAATTGTGCTGTGAAAACCTGAACAGAATGCCAGAACATTGCATTACAATGATTTCCCTTGGTCTCCAATGTATATGAGTTGCAGTTTCAAAGGCACAGCCTAGACTGGAGCCGGAAGGCTTTCTGAAAGAAAATTCATGCATGAAAAGCCTACAGAGACAACAGCCCACAGAGATAGTTCACTTGATTGCCCTGGTCCCTCCAAAGGTCTCCTTTGCAATTTGAGAATGTGATGACTCCATCCATCCCTCTTGACAAAGGCCATTAAGACAGTCTTCTTTAGAGGAACCTTTGGGCATAATGGATTAAATATTAATTAATTGTGTCTACCATCGGAGGGAGGCAACAATAAAACAACCAAGAGATGAAGCAATAAAACAAGAACCATTGGGGTTGCTTGGATTTTAATATTGGTTCTACCCTGAGTTGACCATCGGATAGAGGATAGTTGATGTCCTCCATTGGGAGTTTTGGTTGTTTTGCTTTATTGTTTCGGTTGCGTCATGAGCAGCCTTAAGTCAGAGATGCCATGCACACAAATAAAAGTGAGGAACAAATCAAATAGCAATAGCTATTTAAGTTTATATACTGCACCACAGTGCTTTACAACAGCACTCTCTAAGCGGTTTACAGAACCAGCATATTGCTCCCAAAAATCTGGCTCATCATTTTACCCACTTCGGAAGGATGGAAGGCTGAGATCAATTTTATTTTACTTATTTTATTTATTTATTTTGTCCAATACACAATAAGAGTTTTAGTGGGTATATATACACATAGTAAAATACTTGATGAAGGTTATAGAGGAGATACTCATAGTAAAATATATCTATGAAAGAATAGAAAAGAAGATATATTAATCCTGCTGTTCTGTTCGAAAAAAGTTACAAATCTTCTGTTCGGGTCACATACGACCCGGACCGAAAACTCTTCATTTGAAGTGCTTATTTTGGTCAATTTGAAAACTTTTTTCACTTGGAAAGTAGTCTGAACATTTCTGCACACAATGATATGAAAATTGAAATGAAAAAAGTAAATCTTATTGGTTTATTTTGCACATATAATGCACCCCCTCGTTTTTGTGAATTTTTTTCAATTTATGGATAGTTTTACTTGCAAAATCCATTCTATTTTACTAAAGTTGGTGTGGGATTGGTAGCTTGAACATTTCTGAACATAATGATATGAAAATTGAACTGGAAAAATTGATGCATATTGGTTTATTTTGTTGATGAAATGCATGCCCCCCGTTTTTTTGAAATAGTCTTCACTTTATGGATAGTTTTGCTAGCAAAATCCATTCTATTTTACTAAAGTTGGTGTGGGATTGGTAGCTTGAACATTTCTGAACATAATGATATGAAAATTGAACTGGAAAAATTGATGCATATTGGTTTATTTTGCACATAAATGGGCCCCCATGCTTATACTCAAATAGGCTTATACTCGAGTAGGCTTATACTCGAGTACAAGACAATATGGTTTTATATTAAAAAATAAACCAATAAGAATCATTTTTTTTCAGTTCATTTCTATTTTTGTTATGTTCAGGATTGTTTCAAAAGGATATTCCAAATATTTCTAGCCAAATATGTATAAAAAGTGACAATAATGGCACACAGCAAGGCCGAGGGGTGTGTGGCCCTTTTGTGGCAAAAATAAACCAATAAGAACCATTTTTTCAGTTCATTTATATTTTTCTTATGTTCAGGACTGTTCAATTTAGTATATCAAACCTTTTGGGGGAAAATTCCTTAGGGATTTGTAGCCTTAAAAAATAGAAATTGACACGAAATTCAGAAAGGATGGGGGGAGGGGCTTTTTGATCAAAATAAAAATATAAGTCTCAATTTTTCCAGTTCAATTTTCATATCATTATGTTCATAAATGTTCAAACTAGTCTTCCAGTTAAAAAAGTTTTCAAAAAGATCAAATTCAAGTACCTAAAAAAAATTATTTTGGTCCGGGTCTATATGACCCGAACAGAGTAAACGTGACTTTTTTTTTGCCCAGAAAAAACATTTCCCCCCACCCCCACAATATTTTTTTGATGATCAGAATTGTTAAATTGAGTAAATGAATGCCTAAGATTTTAAAGAATATTTCGTATTTGGAGCATAAAGAAATAAAAAGTGAAAATGGATGCAAGCAGCCGAGGGGTGGGGAGGCCTTATTTCTGATGTTAAAAAACCAATAAGAATCATTTTTTTCAGTTCCTTTATATTTTTCTTATATTCAGAAATGTTCAAGCTACCAATCCCACACCAACTTTAGTAAAATAGAATGGATTTTGCAAGCAAAACTATCCATAAATTGAAAAAAAATCACAAAAACGGGGGGGGCCATGCATTATATCCACAAAATAAACCAATAAGATTTACTTTTTTCATTTCAATTTTCATATCATTATGTGCAGAAATGTTCAGACTACTTTCCAAGTGAAAAAAGTTTTCAAATTGACCAAACATAAGCACTTCAAATGAAGAGTTTTCGGTCCGGGTCGTATGTGACCCGAACAGAAGATTTGTAACTTTTTTTGCCCAGCAAAAACTAAGCCCCCCACCCCCTAAAAAAAATTCTCATAGAGAGAACCCCTGAAATGATGAAAAGTCATGAAATTTCAAGTTTCAGATATGCAGGGAAAATGTTTTACAGGGGACTCAAACTTGGTTTCGGGTCACATACGACCCGAACAGAACGTAATAGAACATATCAATGAAATAATAGAAGAAGAGATATAGGAATAGAAGAGAGGTATAGGAGATATAGGAGAGCAATAGGACAGGGGACGGAAGGCACTCTAGTGCACTTGTACTCGCCCCTTACTGACCTCTTAGGAATCTGGATAGGTCAACCGTAGATAATCTAAGGGTAAAGTGTTGAGGGTTTGGGGATGACACTATGGAGTCCGGTAATGAGTTCCATGCTTCGACAACTCAGTTACTGAAGTCATATTTTTTACAGTCAAGTTTGGAGCGGTTAATATTAAGTTTAAATCTGTTGTGTGCTCTTGTGTTGTTGTAGTTGAAGCTGAAGTAGTCACCAACAGGCAGGACGTTGCAGCATATGATCTTGTGGGCAATACGTAGATCATGTTTAAGGCTTTCTAGGCCCAGGATTGAAAGTCTAGTCTCGTAGGATATTCTATTTCGAGTGGAGGCGTGAAGGGCTCTTCTGGCGAAGTATCTTTGGACATTTTCAAGGGTGTTAACGTCTGAGATGCGATATGGGTTCCAAACAGATTATCTGTATTCAAGGATGGGTCTGGCAAAAGTTTTGTAAGCTCTGGTAAGCAGTGTGAGATTGCCAGAGCAGAAGCTACGTAGGATTAGGTTTACAAGTCTTGAAGCCTTCTTGGCTATGTTGTTGCAGTGGGCTTTGGCACTTAAATCTTTTGTTATTAGTATACGTTGAGCCAGTGGGACTTCAACTGCCAAATTTCTGGAAATCAGCAGTCAGCAGAAATAGCCTGCTCTCTAACCACTGCACCACTACGTCTCTTAAATAGAGTGAAAGATGGATGGAATATTTCTTCTTTAACCTGGATCATTGTGTGCATGAAATAACTTCTTATTGATATACACAATCTACACTTGTTGTGATTTGAGCCCAGGCAACCTCTTTGTGATTTGGGCACCTGCTAGATAACTAGCCAATCAGTTAGTTATTGTGTGAAGCTTCGCTTGGGCATATATATATATATTTTTGACAGCATGACCAAAAAGTCTCTTGGAAAAAAGGAGCAATAATTCCACATCTACTGCTGAAAAGAAACAAACACCTGTTTCACTGGGCATGAGTCACATCATCTGGCACATTGAACACAGTTCTCTGGACTGTGAATTGCAATTGTACCCAAGGTCAGACAAATAAGTCCTTAACATTTCCTTTGGTGATCCCCTTCTCAATGCTGGTATGTTTTGTATGCTTGGATCTTTTTCAATCCGCACAGCTTAATGAATCTTCCTATCGTAAAGTTCATTATTTTGGCAGCAACATTGCACCTGGCAAAGAAATGTCAGAACGGCATGTTGTGCTTGTGAGCAGAAGAAAATATTTTGCTTTTATAAATGTCTTTATTAAATGTTCACGTTTTACATATATTCACGTTTTACAAGGGGACACAATCTGAAGTTAGTTGGGGGAAAGATCAAAAGCAATATGAGAAAATATGATTTTACTGAAAGAGTAGTAGATCCTTGGAACAAACTTCCAGCAGACGTGGTAGATAAATCCACAGTAACTGAATTTAAACATGCCTGGGATAAACATATATCCATCCTAAGATAAAATACAGGAAATAGTATAAGGGCAGACTAGATGGACCATGAGGTCTTTTTCTGCCGTCAGACTTCTATGTTTCTAGCTTTTTAGCTTTTAAAGCAGATCTACAGCAATTTTTTTTACATTGTTTTTATATTTATACAGTTTGTACATTATTTTACAATATTTTCTAATTCTATATCCTCTTCCCACACCTTCTCACCTTCACACACCTGAGTATCCATGCACGATTTTGCTACCTGCCCAGGTGCACCGGACCAGAATATCTCAGGGACCGCCTTCTGCTGCACGAATCCGAGTGACCAGTTAGGTCCCACAGAGTGGGCCTTCTCCGGGTCCTGTCAACCAAACAATGTCACTTGGCGGGACCCAGGGGAAGAGCCTTTTCTGTGGCGGCCCGGCCCTCTGGAACCAACTCCCCCCAGAGATTAGAATTTCCCCCACCCTCCTTGCCTTTCGTAAGCTACTTAAAACCCACCTCTGCCACCAGGCATGGGGGAATTGAGATACTCTTTCCCCCTAGGCCTTTAAAATTTTATGCATGGTATGTCTGTATGTATGATTGGTTTTTATATAATGGGTTTTTAACTGTTTTTAGTATTGGATTATTGTTATACACTGTTTTATTACTGTTGTTAGCCGCCCCAAGTCTGCGGAGAGGGGCGGCATACAAATCAAATCAAATCAAATCAAATCAAATCAAATCAAATCATAGATAGATAGATAGATAGATAGATAGATAGATAGATAGACAGACAGACAGACAGACAGACAGACAGACAGACAGACAGACAGACAGACAAACAAATACTGCTAGCACTCAGAGCCACGGGGGTGAGTACACATCACCGTTCCACCTTAGCAGCCCACGTCTGCTTGAACTTGACAAGAGCTTCACACCTTGTGTAACGTACACTCCACATTGGGAGCATCCAATCATGTCAATTTATTGCCTTCAAGAGCAAAGATATTTATTGTTTTATAATGAGATTATAAGTCTACCAAAGGATTTCCTTTGAAGTAATAAGCTACTGAAAATTGGATTAACCTAACTACAACTCCATAAACAAGATGGAAGACTGCATTTTCACAAGACTCTTAATTAACAGTCATTTATTTACCTAAAAGCAAGAATACGGATTAGATAGCTGGGGAGAAAGAGTGAGTCAAAGTATTAGATTGTGTTTCTTTTTTCTTTTCCTCCAGTTATCATGCAAACATTTCTCATTCTGTTCCATCAGCATCTGAATAATTAAAGAAACACATAACTATCAAACCCCTATTACAAGTTAAAGGTTTTCCTGTTAGTTGTGTACAACTCTAGGCATGTCCCAAAGGTGCTTCCTCAAGAGTAGTGATGGGCAAACCGAACCCGCACAATTCGGGTCCGTATCGAATTTTGCGGTGTTCGGTATGCCGAACACGAACCCAATTTTTTTTCAAACTTTGGGCAAAGTTCGGGGTCGTGTTCAGCATTCAGAGCTTTGACGTCATCAGCAGGTTGCTAAGGACGCCAAGGTGATCACTTCCTGGATTCCATGGAATCCAGGAAGTGATCACCTTGGCGTCCTTAGCAACCTGCCGGTGACGTCAAAGCTCCACCCTTGGAATCTCTTTGTGGGAGGGATTCCCCAGCTCCTTCAAAGGGAGGTCTTCACGTAAAAATAAACATTGTTATTTTTACAAAAAAGGACGCCGGAGGGTAAGTTTTTCCTATCGCAGTAAATTAGGTTGAATGTGTATAATTTTAGAAGAGCTGTGCGTGCGTGTGTGTATAAACACATACAGTGTAAATAGTAGATAATGTAAATTTTTGTGTACTAGTGTGTAATATGTAGGTACACATATGGCATATATACATAGAATTAAATAGTATATTTTGGATGTTCAGTAATTGTAAATGGATAGGGAAATTGTATCTCTTTGAGACCAGGAGAGGCCAGGTACCCTAATCCAAACCCTTGATGTGAGTGACATCAAGTTGTCTATCTTTAAGCCAGTCATATGACCTTTAAGCCAGCCCTACCTGATCACATGGCCAACAAGCCACACCCACAAAATAAGCCACACCCACAGTGTGGTAGTAAAAAAATTTGCACCCCTTCACTGATTGTTATCTTCCCACCAAATTGGTACCTAATTATCTATTCATATTTATAGCCACGTCACAGCAACCTTTACCATATAAATGGAAAAGCGTGCATGCTTTCAAATTGTTATGGTAGAAGGAGCTGGGGCAAGTAACTAGTGTTCATCCTGTTGCATGAAACTCAGCTTTTGAACCCAGCCTGTCAGCTCTCCAGATGATAAACACAACATCTTTAATCACTGAACCATCGACCATTGACGTGAGGGATATCAAGTTGGCCACCTTTAAGCCAGTCATGTGATCTTTAAGCCACCCCTGGTCACATGATCATCAAGCCACTCCCACCTGGTCACATGGCTGGCAAGCCACACCCACAAAATAAGCTACACTCACAGCATGGTAGTAAAAAAAATGTCAGCCCTTTGCTGCATCAGACCCCTTTAAAAGCAGATGAAGAGAATATTTAGTCTTACCTATAGCTGTGCTACTGTAAACTTTATCATACAAATGGAAAAACTTTTGAGAACTTTTGTGAAGTTGAAACCAACAGACAGATATAGGTAGAAGATATTGCCCACAGAACGTCCTTCCTAGGTTCCATATGTTTAATTGGAATTGCTTAATTAATCCAGCAAAAGATTTTAAGGAGACAATAAACAAGGCAAAGGAAAACAATATTCTGATATTCAAGCGAGGGGAACATTTCACTCCAGTTTTATTTTATTTTTTATGTTTTATAAAACAACCAGAATAAATCTATACTATGTCAAAAAAAATTGCAATGAGATATTAAAAGATGGGGGAAAAAACTAAATATGGGGATAGATATAATGAACAAAACAACTGCTGATAGTTTCTCTCTCCCACTGCCAGTACATCCTTAATTTTTCAGTAAAGAGAACCCAAATTTTGCTAGCTTAAAATTCAAGGTGACGTCGGGATTCCTTCACACACAAGTATCTAGAAGTCATGTTAAGGTTAGGATTGGGATTATGTACAGTTTTTTTGATGACCAAAGTCTTCGAGAACATTCAAAATTCCAAGATCACAGAAAGTCCTATATCTATCTTGTATTATTTGCACCTTACAAAATACCCTTTTCTATTTAAGAAAATAAAACTTGTGATTTAGAACAGATTTCTGCATTGATGATGAACCCAATAACTTTGCAATAGCAATAGAATTTAGACCCCTGGTTCCCAATAAGGGGCCCATGCCCCACAGGGGAGCAATTTCATTTTTAATGGGGGCAACTGGAACCTTGTTTAAAGCTACTTAATGGTTTTCCCCCCAATCCATCTTCATTTCTCTTTTACCACTTAATTTCCAATGCAATAGCCATATAGTTCAAATAATCATTAAGCTTAAATTATCTTCTGAATATCCAAACAAATTCATTATTATTGTTTTTTCATTGACCAAATCTTCTTCCACCTGCTCTTCTTTCTATTTCCACTTTTCTGTTTGTTTTGTTTTAATTCCTCATAGTTCTATTTTCAAAATAGTTACGCCATTTCTTCTTATTTTCTCAACCCTGTTTTCATATTACAAAGTCATCTCTGTAAATTTACTATATGTTCTATAAGTCTATATAATAATCCTCAATATTGAAATTCACCACTTTGTCCCGGTCCCGTTTCCATATGCCAACAATCCAGTCTAAGAGTCTTTTTCAGGAGTCTGTAAAATAGTTGTGTAACTGCAAATAAATCCTTGAAAAAACCCAACAACTCTATAAAGTAGTTCACTTTTTGAATGATAAGAATTATTGACAATCATTAAGTGTTGTACCACATGATTCTTGGCAACTGTATCTTTTTCTTTTATCTACGCTGAGAGCATATGCACCAAGACAAATTCCTTGTGTGTCCAATCACACGGCCAATAAAATTCTCTTCTCTTCTCTTCTCTTCTCTTCTCTTCTACTCTACTCTACTCCACTCTATTCTATTCTATTCTAAACTTCAGACTGTGCAGAATACAGCTGCGAGAGCAATCATGGGCTTCCCCAGGTATGCCCATGTCAAACCAACACTCCGCAGTCTGCATTGGTTGCCGATCAATTTCCGGTCACAATTCAAAGTGTTGGTTATGACCTATAAAGCCCTTCATGGCACCGGACCAGAATATCTACCGCCTTCTGCCGCACGAATCCCAGCGACCGATTAGGTCCCACAGAGTTGGCCTTCTCCGGGTCCCGTCGACTAAACAATGTCGTTTGGCGGGTCCCAGGGGAAGAGCCTTCTCTGTGGTGGCACCGACTCTCTGGAACCAGCTCCCCCCCGGAGATTAGAACTTCCCCCACCCTCCTTGCCTTCCGCAAACTTCTTAAAACCCACCTTTGCCGCCAGGCATGGGGGAATTGAGATATCTCCCCCGGGCCTATACAATTTATGTATGGTATGTTTGTATGTATGTCTGTTTAATAATGGGGTTTTAAAATGTTTTTAATTATTAGATTTGTTATGAATTGTTCTATTGCTTTTGTGAGCCGCCCTGAGTCTACGGAGAGGAGAGGCATACAAATCTAATAAATAAATAAATAAAATAAATGTAATGGGGGGAAGCTCATGGTTTTAGAGATGTTTAGATGGGGCATGGCCAACGAAAAGTTGGGAACCTCTGATTTAGACTTATATACTGCTTTATAGTGATTTACAGCTCCCTCTAAGTGGTTTAGAGAATATCTTCAACAATCTGGGTCCTCGTTTTACCCACCTCGGAAGGACGGAAGGCTGAGTCAACCTTGAGCCAGTGTTGAGATTCGAACCCCGCTCAACTTCTATGATGTTATTGCTGAAATATATTTTGCTAAGAGACTGTCATCGCAGATTGAGGGGAAAACCCCCCCACCTATTGTGATTTCTTAAGGCCTGATGGATGCAATTAAAAATCCATAAGCCCAGGACCAATCGCTCATTGCATAGCTAGGTGACAGGGCTCAGGAAACAATTCATTCCAGGCTAGGAGCTGATACCCCAAAAGACAGTTGGAAAGATTTGATTATTCTTCTCCTGCATAATTCTCTCATAAAAAAAAGAAGAGATTTGCCATCCATCTTCCTCTATTTAGTGTTGTGGTGGGGAAGAATCAATTAGGAAAGCAAAGCCAATCTTTATGGCCGGTAATGTAAACAGTAAGCACCACATCTTTAATTCCGATATCAATATTCATTAAAGGTTTCTACAGTTTTTACCGACAAACTAATCATGCAGAAAGATGATGAAATGTTAGCTTTTGCCTCCCACATTCTCTCTCTCTCTTTGGCTGCCTGTTGAGACTCATAAAATATATTTGTGTGTTCTTTCGGTCAAGCACTGTTGAAATGAGAGCTTCACCACCAGCCTGGATGGGATGATTAAGGTGAGGCTAGTTTATATGACTGCTAAATTAGAATAAAGCATCTAGACATTCCCGTAGCATTCCTGCCTCCCACAACCTCTTTCACGTCCTCATCCAAATCATTTGATTACATTATCCTTGTCAGAAAAAAGGTCATTTTAATTCAATCATGCCAACGTTCTCAGCAAAGGATTGTCACACGTGTGCAGATGCTTGGCTCATTTGTCACATTATTGTGGCTGTCACTTTTGAAGGTAGGTGTCTGTTTGAAGAATGCGTAGCATCTACGGGGTCAAAACATTTGCATGTTGAACCCCAAAGTCTCCTTTTTCCGTGGAAGACAGAATACTTTTGTTCCTCTCCTATTTATAGCGAAGCCTTCGAGGACTCAAGGTCAAGTTCTACAGCTGTTACATCTGCCACTCAATTGCTTGCCTTTTAAACCTTATTGGGCAATAGACCCACTAATTGAAATTCAGATTTCCACTTTAGGGTTTCATACTGGTAAACTTTCTTTTGTTTGGGTATTCTGATCATTGGATTTTATTGGTGCATAACAATCATTTCACTCTTCCAATGGGATAATTCAATGACACTTCTGTTAGAGATAATTGGAGAACGAACAAAGTGTTCTTATTGTTGTTGGTGTTTTTTTTTCATTCTATCCCTCCACCCTGAGAATTCACCACCTCATTTCATTCCATTAATTCCAATAAGGTATTTATAAATGCAAGCCAGCCACTTTGGTTTAAATGAGTTGCCATTCTGACAGCTCAAACAATCCATGAAATCCTGGCTTTGATCCAGTATAATAAACAGAATCTTCAATTATTGAAAAAGCCTCAGTGTCAAGAATTCAGAAGAAAATAATAAAAATAATCATGTTATAATGAGCAACTAGTTCATGATTAGTTAGTGAAATGTTTTACGGCCTCGGTGGAATTTGTCCCCTTTTATTTTTTATTTTATTTATTTATTTTGTCCAATACACAATAATACACAATGAAGGTTATAGAGGATATAGTGGAGAAGAAATACGAGATATAGGAGAGACTATAAGGCAGGGGATGGAAGGCACTCTAGTGCGCTTATGTACGCGCCTTACTGACCTCTTAGGAAGCTGGAGAGGTCAACCGTGGATAGCCTAAGGGTAAAATGTTGGGGGTTAGGGGATGATACTACAGAGTCCGGTAATGAGTTCCACGCTTCAACAACCCGATTACTAAAGTCATATTTTTTTACAGTCAAGTTTGGAGCGGTTAATATTAAGCTTGAATCTGTTGTGTGCTCTTGTGATGTTGTGGTTGAAGCTGAAGGAGTCTTTGACAGGCAGGACATTGTAGCATATGATCTTGTGGGCAATACTTAAATCATGTTTAAGGCATCGTAGTTCTAAGACCCAGGATTGTAAGTCTAGTTTCGTAGTGTATTCTGTTTCGAGTGGAGGAGTGAAGGACTTTTCTTGTGAAGTATCTTTGAACATTTTCAATGGTGTTAATGTCTGAGATGCGATATGGGTTCCAAACAGATGAGCTGTATTCGAGGATGGGTCTGGCGAAAGTTTCTCTGCAATCTATGGAATTCAAAGATTTGTGCGGCTTCTTAGAAGTTCCATGGATTCTAACAAGAGCAGCAAAAGTTCATGCAAGGTTCAGTCTAATCCATAAGGGCAGCAACAAATAGGAGATTGTACTAATCAGAAGTATCTTTTCCTTTGATTGTTTAAGGTCGTAAAACAAAATGCCATTATTATTCCATAGCCTGCAAATGGGTCGATAGCATTCCTTGAGATTCAAACAAACAGACACAAATGGAATTGCACTCCCTTAATAGTTCTCAAGCTGTCATTTCTTTAAAAAAGCTCAAAACAAAGGATAGAGAATGTCACCGCTACATTCTTCCACCGCTACAGATACCACAAATCCTCTCTGTTATTTCAGTCTAAAGGTTAAGGAAGGGTACACTCATTACTATCTGAGAAAGTCTTTGCAACCCAGCTTTGTAAAAGCCTGAGCTACACATAATATTGCACTTGCTTTTTATAGAGCAAAAGGGTGCATCCTATTTCATCTGTAGACCTTGAGCTAATGTTACAGGCACAAAGTTGGCCTCAAAGACATCAGTTCTGTAAATCAGAGGTAAAACAAAATAAAACAAAAATTGAATGCTGCCTCTTCGACAAGAAGTGAGCTGTTTGCATTTGATCACTATGAGGCACCATGAAAAGCTGTTGAGACTCTGGAAAGAAGATTTGGGGACTGGAGGCTAAAGTGTACAATGAATAATTTATTTATTTATTTTTTATTTATTCATTTGTCCAATACACAAATACATAGGAAGAAAAATAGACATGTAGTAATATATATAAGGGTAAAAGTGAACTTAGAGGAGAGGATATATGAAAGGAAGAGAATATATATGATAGATGAAAGAGAGGAAAGACAATTGGACAGGGGACGAAAGGCACACCAGTGCACTTATGTACGCCCCTTACTGGCCTCTTAGGAACCTGGAGAGGTCAATCGTGGAGAGTCTAAGGGAGAAGTGTTGGGGGTTAGGGGTTGACACATTTGAGTCCGGTAATGAGTTCCACGCTTCGATAACTCGATTGTTGAAATCATATTTTTTTACAGTCAAGTTTGGAGTGGTTCATATTAAGTTTGAATGTGTTGCGTGCTCTTGTGTTATTGCGGTTGAAGCTGAAGTAGTCATTGACCGGTAGGACGTTGCAGCATATGATCTTGTGGGCAATACTCAAATCGTGTTTTAGGCGCCGTAGTTCTAGGCTTTCTAGGCCCAGGATTGCTAGTCTATTTTCGTAGGATATTCTGTTTCGAGTGGAGGAGTGAAGGGCTCTTCTGGTGAAATATCTTTGGACATTTTCAAGGGTGTTGATGTCTGAGATGTGGTATGGGTTCCAGACAGATGAGCAGGAATTGGGTATGACTTGTCTAACAAAGGGAGGGACAAGGGAGCGGCATGACAGCAGTGTTCCAAAATTTGAGGGGCTGTTGCAGAGAAGACGTAATCAACCTATTCTTCAAAATCACCCAAAGGCAGGACAGGAAGTAATATTTGCACCGGAAGCGGAATAACAAAGCGGAGACGAGAGCTGGAATTTAAATTGGGTCACTTTATTTAAATTAACATAACTTTAAATAACATAACTTTAAAACTTTATAAACAAGTAAAACAAAAGGACCTGCAGAGGCCAACCAAACTAATGGGGAGGAAAATCATGTAAAAAACACCCCTTGGCAACTATGGGGCATAACTCCTTGCTGAACTAGGTGAAGGTGGCGGGGTAATAGCCGGGGTGGCGCAGCAGGTAGAGTGCTGTACTGCAGGCCACTGAAGCTGACTTGTAGATCTGCAGGTCAGCGGTTCAAATCTCATCACCGGCTCAAGGTTGACTGAGCCTTCCATCCTTCCGAGGTGGGTAAAATGAGGACCCGGATTGTGGGGACAATAGCCTAGCTCTGTTTAAAAAGTGCTATTGCTAACATGTTGTAAGCCGCCCTAAGTCTAAGGAGAAGGGCGGCATAAAAATTGAATAAACAAACAAACAAACAAACAAACAAACAAACAAGGACCTGGATCCAAGCCATGCCCTTAAAGCGTGTGGGAGGAGCTCACCCTCTAATCCCCTTCGGGAAATTGGATTAGGTGAGTCCCATGGGCATCCCCTCTCCAATCCCCAAGATTGTGCAGACTATAGTTCCTGGTGAGAGGCGGCCCATCATCTTTGAAGAGATGCCCAAAAGGAGAATGTGCAGTTGCTACCACTGCCCATAGCCACTCCTAAACTGCCAACCCGAGTGACCAAAGGGAAAGCCCAATTGACCAAATATAAGGCTAGAAAAGTGCCGCACCATCTAACCAGTCCATCCTTAATGCCAGTGTGGAATAGGTGAAAAAACGGCCACTCCCCAAGGGTGAGACTACAAAAAATTCCTATTTGGCCCCGAGGCGACCCCATTTAGGCACACTGTAAATTAGAGGAGGGTGGGCAGATGTTTGCTTCAGGATGGCTGGGGCGAAAAGGAGGAGGTCCCAGGATGCCACCCCTTTTATAGGGCATGCCCGTGACCTCCCTCCTTACCCAGAAAGGCCATGTATCTTGGCGCACTGCCAAAAGCCAACAATCTTGCCCATTGGTGAGATCGGAGCCTGGGGCCGCCCCATACTTAAAAAGGCCATGTACCTTGGTGCGCGGCCACAAGCCAACAATCTCACCTAATGGCGAGATCGGAGCCCAGGGCCATCTGCAACTCAAAAAAGCCATGTTTTTCCGGCTCCAGGCGCAACCTTCAGCCAGCAGTAATGTGCCACTGGCTGTGCATATATAGAAACTCATAAAGGAAAAAACCCAACCTAGAACTAAGGGGAAATTTCCTGACAGCTAAAACAGTTAATTGATGGAACAGCTTGTTTTCAGAAATTGTGTGATTTCACTAGAGATTTTTAAGAAGATGTTGAACAGTCTTTTGTCCAGAATGGTATACAGTGATCCCTCGAGTATCGCGAGGGTTACGTTCCAAGACCCCTCGCGATACTCGATTTTTCACAATATAGTGGTTCGGAAGTAAAAACACCATCTGTGCATGCGTGCCCTTTTTTCCATGGCCGCGCATGCGCAGATGGTGTTTTTACTTCCGCACCTGGGAAGACCCAGGGAAGGTTCCTTCCGCCGCCCAGCAGCTGATCTGCTCGGCAGCGCCGCAGCAGCGAGGAGCCGAAGATCCGGGTTTCCCCGCTGCCCACGCAAAGGGGAAACCCCGATCTTTGGCTTCTCGCTGCTGCCGTGCCCGCCGCTTGTCCGCCCGCCGCTTGTCCGCCCGCCGCTTGTCCGCCGCCTGCCTGCCCGCCTGCCCGCGGGAGGAAGAAGCAAGATAGAGAAAGAGAGAGAGAAAGAAAGATGAGAAAGGAAGGAAGAGAGTGACGTCATCGGGTGGAAAAATCGCGATATAGCGTTTCGCGAAGAATGAGATCACGAAAATCGAGGGATCACTGTAGGAATATCTGCTTGAGCAGGGGGTTGGTCTAGAGCAGTGATTTTCAACCTTTTTTGAGCTGCGGCACATTTTTTTACATTTACAAAATCCTGGGGCACACCACCAACCAAAATGACACTCTAAGACAGTATGTATTATACATATTATCCCCCCCCCGTGTGTTTGTATACACACTCTTGAACCATTTCCAAAAACAGGTGAGGGCTGGGGTTTTTTTCTCTCTTATTCTTTGGGTGCTATTTATCATATGCTTTAAAACAAGAGTCACTTCTCTCTTTTGTTTCTCTCTCTTTCTTCTCATTCTCTGCCTCAATCATTTTCTCATTTCTCTTTTCTTCTCCCCTTTTTTCTCTCATTTTTCTCTCTCCCTCGCCTTCTCTCCCTCTCTTTCTTTCTCTCTCTCTGTCTCTTTCTCTCTCTCTCTCTTGCTTTCTTTCTCTCTCACACACACTCTCTCTCACACTTTCTCTCTCTCTTGCTTTCTTTCTCTTTCTCTCTTGATTTTTCTCTTTCTTTCTTTCTCTCTCTTTCTCTCCCCCTGCTCTCTCTTGCTTTCTCTCTCACACACTTTTTTTTCTCTCTCTTGCTTTCTTTACTTCTCTCTCTCTCTCTCTTTCTTTCTTTCTTTCTCTCTCTCACTCTCTTTCTCTCACTCTTGCTTTCTTTCTCTTTCTCTCTCTCTTTCTCTCTCCCCTCTTGCGGCACACTTGACCATGTTCCAAGGCACACTAGTGTGCCGTGGCACACTGGTTGAAAAACACTGGTCTAGAGTAGGGATAGGCAAAGTTGGCTCGTCTACAACTTGTGGATTTCAACTCCCAGAATTCCTGAGCCAATCATGCTAGCTCAGGAATTCTGGGAGTTGAAGTCCACGTGTCGTAGAAGAGCCAACTTTGCCTACCCCTGCAAATTGGGTGCTCTGGGGTGGAGCTCCATTTTTGCTACACCACTGCGTTCGTCCACCTCTGGTTTCCTGCCTGAGCAGGTCCAAGGTCCCTTCCAACTCTATTATTCTATGTTCTAATGTAATTGCAAACAACAAAATAACAGAAAGGCCCCTCAAAAATTGAAACTTGAGATACAGAAAATGACTTTGCAATGGTACTGTGTGATGATACAAAGGAAAGAATAAAAGCAAACAAACAAAAAAGACTTTCCATTGTTCTTTTAGCAAGAGTTCAATTTCCCATTTAACTAATCCCTTCAGCTCTAAAAAAGAAAAAAAAATCCTTCCTTTCCGAAATAAAACCTCCTTAATCCCTTCAGAAACCCAAAAGAAAGAAATATTGCTTAGTTTAGCAAAGATGGGATGAAACTAACCTGCAGATCCAGCCCATGTAATTGTCTAAGGCAGACCGCATAAGGGAAAGATCAGCAATGTAGTTTAGCAAAACCACAAATGTTTAATGTAATCTAGAGACAAAGTACATAATCCTGACAACTTTTCACTGCTCATTAAGCAAATATGCAATAGCTTTTTCCAACGCTGCTGCCACATATGAAGGGTATAGTTGCTCTTAATGCAAATCCTGCTTTTTATATTGTCAAATCAGGGTTTTTTTTCCCTTCTGTGCCCCCAAGAATAGGACTCAAAATACATCACCTTTCAAAATTCCTATGAATCGTCTCTTTTCCTATAAATAGTGATGGGCGAACCTAACCCGCACAATTCGGGTCCATACTGAATTTTGTGGTGTTCGGTATGCCGAACACGAACACAAATTTTTTTCAAACTTCGGGCAAAATTTGGGATCGTGTTCGGCGTTCGGAGCTTTGACGTCACCGGCAGGTTGCTAAGGACGCCAAGGTGATCACTTCCTGGATTCCATGGCATCCAGGAAGTGATCACCTTGGCGTCCTTAGCAACCTGCCGGTGACATCAAAGCTCCGCCCCCGGAATCTCTTTGTGGGAGGGATTCCCCATTTGGGTTCGATTTCGGGTTTGGTTCGGGTTTGGCCGAATTTTGCATAAAGTTCGTCCGAACTTGCCGAACCCGAACACCGTTGGGTTCGCCCATCACTACCTATAAACTGAAAGTCAATTATTGTGGCTTCCATATAGTTTTCACTCCATTTTTTACCTTTCATAAAAACTCAGAAAGAAGCATTGATGCAGGGGTGGGCTACTGCCCAGATATGGGGGAATACAGCGGGGTAGGAAAAATGGAGCTCCACCCCAGAGTACCCAATTTGCACTGAAAAATATTGAAAGAAAATGCAGGGCACCCGCATAAGCCATGCCCACAGTGTGGTAGTAAAAATTTTTGGTAGCCCTTCACTGCATTGAGGGCATACAAAATAAAATAGCTACACATTCTATCAGGTTATTTACCATTTTTAGAACTGTAGTGGTTTTAAAAAGAGTGCAGAGAAGAGAAACAAAGAGGATTAAGGGACTGGAGACTAAAACATCTAAAGAGTAGCTGCATGAATTGGGTATGTCTAGGGCTAAGAGTGTCATGATAGCAGTGTTCCAATATCCAAAGGGCTGCCACAAGAAAAAAAATGCTCAACCTATTCTGTAAAGCATCTGAAAGGTGGATGGTAATGAATTAAGGAGAGAAGCAACCTAGAACTAAGGAGAAATTTCCTGACAGCTAGAACAATTAATCGCAACTTGCCTCCAGAGGTTGTGAATTCTCCAACGCTGGAAGTTTTAAAGAAGAAATTGGATTGCCATTTGTCTGAAATGTTTTAGGGTTTCCTGCTTGAGGAGGGAGTTGGAGTAGAAGACCTCCAAGTCCCCTTCCAAATCTGTTGTTCTGTTAGAACTGTTGAATGCATTGAATTGTTATTTCTGAATCTTGGGTATTTGTTTGTTTGTTTGTTTGTTTGTTTGTTTGTTTCATCAACCATGTATTAGATAACAAATATGAGTATAAACCTGATAGTGAATACATGAAATTGATACAAATGAAAGGGAATATTAAGTCAGGTACAGTAGGCACACTGGTGTACTTATGCACATCCTTTGAAGACCTCTTAGGAATGGGGTGAGGTCAACAGTAGACAGTCTAAAGCTTAAAGTTTTGGGGGTTTGGGGAAGAAACCACAGTGTCTTTTATTCCTTTTGTTCTTGCAGAATAGAATAGAATAGAACAGAATAGAATATAGAATAGAATAGAATTTTATTGGCCAAGTGTGATTGGACACACAAGGAATTTGTCTTGGTGCATATGCTCTCAGCGTACACATAAAAGAAAAAGATACATTTGTCAAGAATAATTTGGTAAAAAACTTAATGATTGTCATAGGGGTCAAATAAGCAATGAAGAAACAATCAATATTAATAAAAATCTTAGGATACAAGCAACAAGTTACAGTAGTGGTAAAATCCAAAATTTTTGACTGCCAGTTCTGTGGGCATGGCTTGTGAACTGTGCGGAGATGGATAAATTGATGAAAGAAATAAAAGAAGACCAAACAGAATATTATTTAATATGGAACAAATGGCATACATGGTTAGAGGACAGGAATAATAAGCAAGAAAATATGCAATAGTGATGATTTAGAAATTAGGAAATATTAGTAAATTGGTATTAAATATACAATGCGTATGAAGTAATATATCAATATAGTTTGTAATAGAAAGTTTAGAACTAAGACGCCTTAAACAAGATCTAAGTATTGGAACCCATATCGCATCTCAGACATTAACACCCTTGAAAATGTCCAAAGATACTTCACCAGAAGAGCCCTTCACTCCTCCACTCCAAACAGAATACCCTACAAAAATAGACTAACAATCCTGGGCCTAGAAAGTTTAGAACTAAGACGCCTTAAACAAGATCTAAGTATTGCCCACAAGATCATAGGCTGCAACGTCCTGTCTGTCGGTGACTACTTCAGCTTCAACCACAACAACACAAGAGCACACAACAGACTTAAACTTAATATTAACCGCTCCAAACTTGACTGTAAAAAATATTACTTCAGTAACCGAGTTGTCTAAGTGTGGAACTCATTACCGGGCTCCATAGTGTCATTCCCAAACCCCCAACACTTTACCCTTAGATTATCTACGGTTGACCTATCCAGATTCCTAAGAGGTCAGTAAGGGGCGAGTACAAGTGCACTAGAGTGCCTTCCGTCCCCTGTCCCATTGCTCTCCTATATCTCCTATACCTTTCTTCTATTCCTATATCTCATCTTCTATTCTTTCATTGATATGTTCTATTACTTTATCTTCTTTTCTATTATTTCTTAGATATACTTTACTATGAGTATCTCCTCTATAACCTTCATCATGTATTTTACTATGTGTATATAGATATATACCCACTAAAACCCTCATTGTGTATTGGACAAAATAAATAAAAATAAATAAATAAATAAATAAATAATAAAGTATAATATGTAAAAAGAAAAAAGAAAGTATATGCTGTATTACACTTACTCCTTAACAGTAAAAATAAAATATTTGAATATAAGTAAAGTTAATGATTGTTCAGCAAGATTTTTGATACCCTTCATCAATTACAATTTCAGGAATAATGGTTGTTTCTAAACTCAAGTCACAGATGTCAAGTAATGTTCATCAAATATCAAATTCTGTAAAAAAAATTATCCAAACATGTAAAAAACAGTACAAAAACATAATCTTCAGATGTCTTGGGATTTTGCCATGACATTGGAACTTTATGGGTTAAAATAATTTTGGCAAACATATTTTTATAAGTCGATGGAAACTCTTACTTTTCAAATATAGTTTCTTCAGAGTAACAACTTTCTATCTTTGTATTTCCATGTCAGTAGCTCTATACCCAGCATAGTACATTTCTGTCACATTAAAATGATGCATATTTTTATGCATTAAAATCTTCCCGATTAAAAATTAAGACTCTTTCAATTACAGCTATAGATTGTGGCTGTAAAATATAACACGACATAGAAATGCAATTAAAAGAGTAGTGAACATTTATGTAAATCAGAATTCCATAGTGGGGTGAATATAATCGGGCACTCAAACTTGGCCTAAATCAGGTTATCCTGTATCCCCAATTCATCCAGTTCTTGGGAGCAGCATACAGATTGCAAATTGGAAAGCTATTCTTCCTATTCCCTTTTTGGATTGCATGTCATCCCCTTTAAAATAAAACAGCCATCCCTTTGAGATCGCAGTACATTAATCTTCTCTTGGACTCCTTGTGTCTTTAAGAATTAAAATTGGATAGCCTTTGCTCTCAGAGGACATGCCTGGAGAAGTCATTCAGCCCTCAAATCAATTATCCCTTAGCATCATAGATCTATCATCTCTATTTAAACTCCCTTGAAGAATTAAGTAGATAACCCTTCATGAGCAAATTCTGGCCCTTGTAATTCTCTCAAATTGTTATGGAAACTTGACACCAAAAATCTAATAGCAAATTCCTCATTTAAGGACTGTTCCTAAAGAACCTACAATTTACAAACGTTCTGATATTGCATTATCTGTGATGGATACGGTCAAACAGATCTACATTCCCCCACATTAAATTGAGCATTGCTTTCTTTTTTTTGAAAATCATCGGCCCATGCTCTCTGAACTTTCCAATCATCTTCAGATTTAAGGGACACACTGATCAATTTTATGTTTGACAACAGAACTTAAACTTATATACCGCTTCACAGTGTTTTAAAATCCCTGTCCAAGCAGTTTTCAGAGTCAGCATATTGCCCCCAACAATCTGGGTCCTCATTTTATGAATCTTGTAAAAATGGAAGGCTGAGTCAACATTGAACCTGGTGAGATTTGAACTGCTGAAGGTACACAGAGTTGAGTTTGTTTGTTTGTTCATTCATTCATTCATTCATTCATTCATTCATTCATTCATGCATGCATTCATTCATTCATCATTTATTTATTCATTCATCCATCCATCCATCCATCCATCCATCCATCCATTCATGCATTCATGCATGCATTCATTCATTCATTATTTATTTGACTTTTATGCTGCTCCTCTCCGAAGACTCGGGGTGGCTTACAACATATAATAAAATGATATATAATATTTTAGATCCAATTAATTAAATATAAAATCTGAAAAACCCAAGCTATAAAAAGCAGTCATTCTAATAGCCCAAAGCCTGGCGGCACAAGTGAATCTTAAGACTCTTGTGGAAGGCAAGGATGGTGGGGGCAGTACAAATCTCTGGGGGGAGTTGATTCTAGAGGGCCGGGGCCCTCACAGAGAAGGCTCTTCCCCTAGGACCTACCAACTGACATTGTCTAGTTGACGGGACCTGGAGAAGACCAACTCTGTGGGACCTGATCGGTTGCTGGGATTCATGCAGCAGAAGGCTGTCTCGTAGGTATTCTGGCCTGGTGCCATGTAGGGCTTTATAGGTCTTATATATAACCTATAAACCTATAAATATTTTGAATTGTGTCTGGAAACCAATTGGCAGCCAATGAAGTCCGCAGAGTGCTGGAGAGATATGTGCATGTCTAGGTAAGCTCGTGACTGCTCACGCGGCTCCATTATGACAATTTGCCGTTTCTGAGCACTTTTTACAGGTAGCCCCATGTAGAGGGCATTGCAGTAGTCAAACCTCGAGGTGATATGGGCATGAGTGACTGTGAGTCGAGACTCCCTGTCCAAATAGGGCCGCAACTGGTGCACCATGCGAACCTGGGCAAACGCCCCCATCGCCACAGCCAGGAAAATTTTACATAAGTGTTACTATACACCAACACAACTTGCATATTTTCAGAAGAAGGGGAAGGGCATCTGTTGTCATGGATGTCAAGAGAGAGGAGTTTTTATGCTTATGTTCTGAGAGTGTTAATTAGTACAGAAATTTTGGAAAGAAGTGCAAGATGAAATGAACAGGATGTTAAATATTAACTGGACAATCACAAAAGAGATGGCAGTATTAGTAAAAAAAGGGAGATTTAAGAGAATTTAGAAAAATAAAAGTAGCAGCATTGGAAAGCGCTCAAGCAGTAATTGTATTGGGTTGGAAAGAAGCAGCAAAATGGACGATACAGAATTGGTATCGGTACATGGTGGACCACATTCACTTTGAAATTATGGAGGTAAGGATGAATATGTTTAATGAAAATAAATTGAAGAAACTGATGGAACGATGGGATATGGTGAGAGGTTATATGACAAGCAGAATTTGTGATCTAGACATAAAGAATAAATTAGAATCACTCTTTGATATGTAAATAAAATGCAGATCCTAGCTTAGAAGAATGTCAAAGATGTTTGTACAGACCCTCCAATTGGTGGTGGGGTATGTATGTTGTCAGGTGGTGGGTGCATCATCACAGGGCACTCTTTTATGTTGTATGATGTGCAGCCTGTGTGTAACATTTAAAAACCAATAAAAAATATTTTTTAAAAAAAGAGTGACTGTGAGTAGAGACTCCCTGTCCAAATAGGGCTGCAACTTTTCCTGACCAGAATATCTCCGGGACCGCCTTCTGCCGCACGAATCCCAGCAACCGGTTAGGTCCCACAGAGTTGGCCTTCTAAGCAATGTCATTTGGCGGGACCCAGGAGAAGAGCCTTCTCTGTGGCGGCCCCAACCCTCTGGAACCAGCTCCCCCCAGATATCAGAGTTGCCCCCACCCTCCTTGCCTTTCGCAAGCTCCTTAAAATTCACCTCTGTCATCAGGTATGGGGGAATCGAAATTTCTCTTCCCCCTAGGCTTATAGAATTTATACATGGTATGCTTGTATATATGAGTGGTTTTTTAAATTGGGGGGTTTTAGATTGTTTTTAATATTAGATTTGTTTACATTGTCTTTTTATATTGTTGTTAGCCGCCCCGAGTCTTCTGAGAGGGGCGGCATACAAATCTAATAAATAAATAAATAATAATAATAATAATAATAATAATAATAATAATAATAATAATAACTGGTACACCATGCAAACCTGGGCAAACGCCCCCATCACCACAGCCAAAAGATGATGGTCCAAAGTCAGCTGTGGATCAAGAAGGACGCCCAAGTTGCAGACCCTCTCCGAGTTGGCCTAATTCTACAGCACAAATATATTTATACAATATTGTATTTTATGATAGCAATATATTTCAGTACAGGTGGGAATGCCAAAAACACCAAAGGAATGTTTCTTTGATATTCCTGCTCTGAAACTAGAAGCCATCATGTTAAACCATTATTCTGAAGATGATATGAGAATATCAACCTACAGTCTTATAAATTGTTTTTCTCTGTTAGACAGGAAGCATAGAAGGAAGAAAAATACCATATGTGAAATTTAGACTGACTGCAGGGTCACAGTAAATAGTTCAATGAAAAGTTAGAGCAGGGAGAAAACATTTCTAATATTTTGAGTGACACAATACAAGTATTAGTTTAGCTTTCTTCAATCCGACACTCTCCAGATACCTGGGATTGAATTCTCACAATACACAGCAATATCAAAAACGAGATGGATATCCATTCAAACTGCAAGGCCACAGTTCTCAGACTCTTGAAAATTTTCACTATAATTATCCACCTTATACACATATTAGGAAAGAGGACTATGAATATAAATGATGAATTTAGCACCATGGGCAAAGTTTTTCTGTAAGCCACTCTTTAAAGATCATTGGATGAGCTCTGATATTTATGAGTTCCTTGTGTCACTATTCAAAACTCCTGAAATACATAGTTTCTTTTTTTATATATAATATTTTTTATTATTTTGTAAAAACAAGACATTACAAACAAACATTAAAAGAACAAAACACAACAAATAACATAAAAAGGAGCTACAGTTGCTCCGCTCAAAAGTAGAAGAATACATAGTTTCAAATAATGGGTTTAGAACAGTGATGGCAAACCTATGGCATAGAGCCATATCTACTGGCACGGGAGCCATTGCCCTAGCTCAGCTACAACATGCATGTGTCTGCCGGCCAGATGATTTTTGGCTTGCACAGAGGCTCTGGGAGGGTGTTTTTGGCTTACGGAGAGCCTCTGGGGAGGATGGGGGAGGGCATTTTACCTGCCCCCCCTTGGCTCCAGGGAAGCCTTTGGAGTGTGGGGAGCATGGGACACGAGACTACTGGGCCCTGCAGAAGTTGGTGGTCCATTTCCAGCCTCCAGGGGCTTACGGGGAGTGAGGGAAGCTGTTTTCGCCCTCCCTAGGCATTGAATTATGGATGTGGGCACTCACATATGTGGAATAGCTCATGTGCATACTCTTTCGGCACCCAAGGTTTAGGGGGAAAAAAGGTTTAGGATTGCATTCTAGAGGGAGGGAGGGAGGAAGGAAGGAAAGAAGGAAGGAAAGAAGGGAGGGAGGGAGGAAGGAAGGGAGGGAGGATATAATCAAGTTTTAAGGACTTACTGACATGGATTTGGCACAAAACAACCTTTAAGCAGCAACTAAATTCAAAATCTAGCTCTTTTATGTTTCAAAATATTAATTTTTGCTGACTTTCCCCTCTGCTTTCAACATGGAAATTGTTTCTTTTCCCCATAGATATGCCCCCAAAGCTCCAATACACAGACATTATCTAATGCTTCCTTAACATTCTTCATTCCAACTTTCATGTCAGTTACCAAAGTAGACGGCTGTCTCTGTTCAGATTCCCAAGGGTATATTATTCACCTTGCAAAATCTTCAACTTAACTTGGATTCTGGAGCACATCCATATTGGTAGGAAACAGGAGGTTGTTTGCTAGGGTGTTTTACTGAGTCCTACAATGAAAAAGGTGTTAATAAAATATATGAAATCAGTACAACTTGAACCGATGGGGGAAAACTGGTTTTTAGAATGAGAAGGAAGTAAAATACAGGAATAGCTTTGACAAATATGAACTATGTAATGAAATTCAGAAGGGTACATTACGAAGAAACTAAAATTTTGGACAAGAAGCATTGGGTGGAAACTAATCAAGGGGAGAAGCAATGTAAAACTAAAGAGAATTTCCCCAACAGCTAGAAAAATTAATCAATGGAACAACCTGCCTCCAGAAATTGTGGGTGATCCAACACTAGAAGTTTTAAAGAAATGATTGGACAACCATTTGTCTAAAATAATATAGGGTCTCCTGCTTGAGTAGGAAGTTGGAGTAGAAGATCTCCAAGGTCCCTTCCAATTCTGTTATTCTGTTCTATTGGGTACTTTTTACAGAACATGCTATCTGTATAGAATTAAGAACCACTTAGAACTAAGGAGAAATTTCCTGACAATCAGAACAGTTAATCAGTGGAACAGATTGCCTCCAGAAGTTGTGAATGCCCCAACACTGGAAGTTTTTAAGCAGATGTTGGATAACCATCTGTCTGAAGTACTGTATGGTTTCCTGCCTAAACAGGGGGTTGGACTAGAAGACCTCCAAGGTCCCATCCAACTCTGTTGTTGTTGTTGTTGTTGTTGTTGTTGTTATTATTATTATTGTTGTTGTTGTTAGAAATTTAATAAGAAAATAAACCTTAAGTAAAGAATGAATGAAAGAATGCTAAAATGATATAGCATTTGCTGGGGAAGAATTAAGCATATGGATATTGTGATAGATCTTTCCACATCTTGATTTTTTACGGGTAAAAGAACCCGTAAATACTATATGGTTTCCTGCCTAAACAGAGGGTTGGACTAGAAGACCTCCAAGGTCCCTTCCAACTCTGTTGTTGTTGTTGTTGTTGGTGGTGGTGTTGGTGTTATTATTATTATTATTATTGTTGTTGTTGTTGTTAGAAATTTAATAAGAAAATAAACCTTATGTTTATTCATTCCTATCACCCATTTCCTCCCATGTTGACTGTATGACTGTAACTTGTAGCTTATATCCTAAGATTTTTATTAATATTGCTTCTTCATTGCTTATTTGACCCCTATGACAATCATTAAGTGTTGTACCACATGATTCTTGACAAATGTATATTTTATTTTATGTACGTTGAGAGCATATGCACCAAGACAAATTCCTTGTGTGTCCAATCACACTTGGCCAATAAACATTCTATTCTATTCTATTCTATTCTATTCTAAAGAATGAATGAAAGAATGCTAAAATGATATAGCATTTGCTGGGAAAGAATTAAGCATATGGATATTGTGATAGATCTTTCCACATCTTGATTTTTTATGGGTAAAAGAACCCAGTTATCTGCCTCCACCAGCCAAAATCTTGTCTCAAGTTGTCCTGCTTGTTCCACAACATTAACAATAAGGATTAGCATAACCACCAACCTTAGTTTTTAAATATTTATTAAGCCTTTTTAGAGGAAATATCTATACAATCAAAAATAGCAAACAATTAAGAATAATGAGTAAGTCACAAATGAGTAAATAAGCCTTCTTAAAAAATGTCAAGGCGGTAGTAGTTTTCTACAATATCATTAGTTATGAATGACTGAATATATTACTTCTCAACACTAAATATCACTTTTAATAAGCTTTTAAGCAAGAACGACTATTGGAAACTATGTTCAACATAGCATGAACTAAAAATGTTACAAGATGCAAATAGATTGAGTCAAAACTGAGAAGTTGTGCTTTAAATATCTGAACAAAAGGAAATGTGGGTTCTGTATTTAGAAGAAAACCAAATTTTATATGGGCTATAGAGCCATGTTGGTCCAAGAGTGGGTTTAATTTGAAGTAAGTCCAAGGGCATTTTCAGGGAAGGGCTGCTGCCGGTTTACACCAGTTCAGGCAAACTGGTAATTAAGATTCTGTGCGGTTTGGGCTCCAAATTTTTACTACCACACTGTGGGCGTGGTTTATTTTGTGGGTGTGGCTTGTGGACCATGTGGCCAAGTGGGAGTGGCTTGATGATCATGTGACTGGGGGCTGGCTTAAAAGTCATGTCACTGGCTTAAAGGTGGCCAACTTAACATCATTCATATCAAGGGTTTAGATTAGGGTTAGGTGCCTGCCTCTTCACACCTCAAAGAAATACAATTTCCCCATCTATTTACTATTACTGGACCTCCCAAAATATACTATTTAATTCTATTTATTACATATTACACACAGGCACACAAAAATATACATTATCTACTATTTCTAATATCTATTATCTGCTGTATAAACTGTATGTGCATGCTTTTAAAAAAATTATGGGTTTTTAGTTTTAATTATTAGATTTGTATTCTACATTGTTTTTTCTATTACTGTTGTGAGCCGCCCCGAGTCTACGGAGAGGGGTGCCGTACACATTTAATAAATAAATAAATAAATAAATAAATAAATGTGTATGTACATACACGCATGCACAGCTCTTCTAAAATTATACACATTCAACCTCATTTACTGTGATAGGAAAAACATACCCAGAGCCCAGAAGGGAAAAAAAGGAAAAAAAATCAAAGTTTTTCTACCAGTTCTGTGTACGTGACTGTGCCCATAGGAGCCCATCACTGGATTTGGTGTACTGAAAAATCCCGCCAATTGCTGGTCCCATCATAGCTCATTTCTAGCCCAGAAATTGGCCTGAAAAATAGCATGAAAATGGTCTGAAAAGAAACCAAAAATAGGCACAAAAAACCCAGCCTGAAAATGCCCCTGCAGGCATGACTAAATAAAATGATTAAAATGACTAAAAACAGGCTGAAAAATAGGCAGGAACAGCCAATGGTGGATTAACTCCAATGACTGAATCCTACCTCTGCCTTTGAGGTAAGTGGCCATGGGACTGGGTTGGGTGTGATGTGTGATGTCACTCACCCAGTCACATGACCAACCAGCCACACATATATTTTTTCATGTAGTACGTTATAAGAGATCCTCCAAAATATGGTTTTCAATCTTTTTATTTATTTATTTATTTATTTATTTATTTATTTATTTATTTATTTATTTATTTATTTATTTATTTATTTATTTATTTATTTATTTATTTATTTATTTATTTATTTATTTATTTATTTATTTATTTATTTATTTATTTATTTATTTATTTATTTATTTATTTATTTTGTCCAATACACAATGAGGGTTTTAGCAGGTATATATCTATATACACATAGTAAAATGCATGATGAAGGTTATAGAGGAGATACTCATAGTAAAATATATCTAAGAAATAATAGAAAAGAAGAACATATCAATGAAAGAATAGAAGAAGAGCTATAGGAATAGAAGAAAGGTATAGGAGATATAGGAGAGTAATAGGACAGGGGACAGAAGGCACTCTAGTGCACTTGTACTCGACCCTTACTGACCTCTTAGGAATCTGGATAATTCAACCGTAGATAATCTAAGGGTAAAGTGTTGGGGGTTTGGGGATGACACCATAGAGTCCGGTAATGAGTTCCACGCTTCGACAACTCGGTTACTGAAGTCATATTTTTTACAGTCAAGTTTGGAGCGGTTAATATTAAGTTTAACCCTGCTGTTCTGTTCGGGTCTGTGAGACCCGAAATCAAGGTTTGAGACCCTGTAAAAAATTTTCCCTGCATATCTGAAACTTGAAATTTCATGACTTTTCATCATTTCAGGGGTTCTCTCTATGAGAATTTTTTTTGGGGGGGTGGGAGGTTTCTTTCTTGCTGAAAAAAAAAACCTCCCTAATGTTATGTTCCCGGGTCACCCTGACCCGGACCGAAAACTCTTCATTTGCAGTGCTTATGTTTGGTCTTTTTGAAAGCTTTTTTCACTTGGAAAGTAGTCTGAACATTTCTTCACACAATGGAATGAAAATTGAACTGAAAAAATTAATCCTTATTGGTTTATTTTGCCCATAAATGTGCCTCCCCCCCGTTTTTGTGAAAGTTTTTTCAATTTATGGATAGTTTTGCTTGCAAAATGCAGTCTATTTTACTGGAGTTGGTGTGGGAATGGTACCTTGAACATTTCTGAATATAAGAAAAATATAAAGGAACTGAAAAAAATGATTCTTACTGTTTTTTTAACATCAGAAATAAGGCCTCCCCCCCCCCTGGCTGCTTGCAACAATTTTCACTTTTTATTTTTTTATGCTCCAAATCCGAAATATTCTTTAAAATCTTATGCATTCATTTACTCAATTTAACAATGCTGATCATCAAAAAAATATTTGTGGGGGTGGGGGAAAAATTTTTTTCTTGGCAAAAAAAAAGTCACATTTACTCTGTTCGGGTCATATAGACCCGGATCAAAATGATTTTTTTTAGGTACTTGAATTTGGTCTTTTTGAAAACTTTTTCCACTGGAAAACTAGTTTGAACATTTATGAACATAATGATATGAAAATTGAACTGGAAAAATTGAGACTTATATTTTTATTTTGATCAAAAAGCCCCTCCCCCCATCCTTTTTGAATTTCGTGTCAATTTATATTTTTTAAGGCTACAAATCCCTAAGGAATTTTCCCCCAAAAGGTTTGATATACTAAATTGAACAATCCTGAACATAAGAAAAATATAAATGAACTGAAAAAAATGACTCTTATTGGTTTATTGTTTTATACTCGAGTATAAGCCTACTCGAGTATAAGCCTATTTGAGTATAAGCATGGGGGCCCATTTATGAGCAAAATAAACCAATAAGGATCATTTTTTCAGTTTAATTTTCATATCATTATGTTCAGAAAGGTTCAAGCTACCAATCCCACACCAAAATAGAATAGTAAAATAGAATGCATTTTGCAGGCAAAATTATCAATAAACTCAAAAGTTTTGATATACTAAATTGAACAATCCTAAACATAAGAAAAATAGAAATGAACTGAAAAAAAATGATTCTTATTGGTTTATTTTTGAATATAAGACCATATCATTTTATACTCGAGTATAAGCCTACTCGAGTATAAGCCTATTTGAGTATAAGCATGGGGGCCCATTTATGAGCAAAATAAACCAATAAGGATTAATTTTCTCAGTTCAATTTTCATATCATTGTGTGCAGAAATGTTCAAGCTACCAATCCCACACCAACTTTAGTAAAATAGAATGGATTTTGCAAGCAAAACTATCCATAAATTGAAAAAACTTTCACAAAAACGGGGGGGAGGCACATTTATGTGCAAAATAAACCAATAAGGATTAATTTTTTCAGTTCAATTTTCATTCCATTGTGTGCAGAAATGTTCAAACATGTTTCCAGGTGAAAAAAGCTTTCAAAAAGACCAAACATAAGCACTGCAAATGAAGAGTTTTCGGTCCGGGTCAGGGTGACCCGGGAACATAACATTAGGAACTTTTTTCGAACAGAACAGCAGGGTTAAATCTGTTGTGTGCTCTTGTGTTGTTGTGGTTGAAGCTGAAGTAGTCGCCAACAGGCAAGACGTTGCAGCATATGATCTTGTGGGCAATACTTATATCTTGTTTAAGGCGTCTTAGTTCTAAACTTTTTAGAACCCAGGATTGAAAGTCTAGTCTCATAGGGTATTCTATTTCGAGTGGAGGAGTGAAGGGCTCTTCTGGTGAAGTATCTTTGGACATTTCCAAGGGTGTTAATGTCTGAGATGCAATATGGGTTCCAAACAGATGAGCTCTATTCTAGGATGGGTCTGGCAAATGTTTTATAAGCTCTGGTAAGTAGTGTGAGATTGCCAGAGCAGAAACTACGTAGGGTTAGGTTTACAACTCTTGAAGCCTTCTTGGCTATATTGTTGCAGTGGTTTACCATTCTTTGCAGAAGGAATTATACATCCTTTCCAGACAAACCATATGAATCACTCTCTCAGGGTAGTCATAAGGCTCAAAAGATTGTAGTCTCATGCTTTCCTGTTGGTGCAATAAACTTTAAAGGTAGACTTTTCATCCAGTCTGCATCTCGGAGCAACATGCATTGACAACAATCTTGATAAGGGTATTAAATGTAAACTCTTTACGAGAGGCTTTTGCACGTTTAGACAGGAAGGGTATAATATAAAGGCCTTGCTATTTACAGATAAATGCATTATCTCTCGTACTATAATAAGGAATGTTCAGAAACGCTCTATCATTCAGTTAGGCGAAGCCATGGTCTCAAAGCGCAGATAGCGGGAAGACAGTGGTCTCATGAACTGTCTGGGTTTTCCCCTTCTCTTACAATATATGCACACATTGTGCTCCCTGCTTCCCAAAGTAGCCTGTTAGTTAGGTATGGCTGTGAATATGCTCTTGATTTAAGACTGACGGTAACACAGAAGGTACCATTTCATCATGTTGCCAAGCAGAAAAAAGTCCTGAGTTGGTCCTTAATGTTTTTCATGTGAACAGTGAGTACAAATAAACAAAACACACACACACACACATCCTTCCTTGAGGGTGTCATCTCAGGCATGTTCTTTCTCCACATTGCTTAGGGATACAGTGATACCTTGTCTTACAAACTTAATTGGTTCCGGAACAAGGTTCTTAAGGTGAAAAGTTTGTAAGACGAAACAATGTTTCCCATAGGAATCAATGGGAAAGCGCTTAATGCGTGCGAGCCCAAAATTCACCCCTTTTGCCAGCCAAAGCGCCCGTTTTCACACTGGTGGGATTCCCCTGAGGCTCCCCTCCATGGGAAACCCCTCATCCGGAGTTCTGTGTTTTCGTGATGCTGCAGGGGAATCCTAGCAGGGGAATCCCAGCAATGCAAAAATGAGCGATTCGCTGGCAACAGAAGTCTGGAGGTGGGGTTTCCCAGCAAAGGGAGCATCAGTGAAATCGCAGCATTGCAAAAACACAGAATTCCTCGAAACCCCACCTCCGGACCTCTGTGTTTTTGTGATGCTGCGATTTCACTGAGGCTCCCCTCACTGTGAAGCCCCACCTCCGGACTTCCTTTGCCAGCGAAGTGCCCATTTTTGCACTGCTGGGTTCTGCTGCTGGGATTCCCCTGCAGCATTACAAAAACATGGAAGTTCAGAGGTGGGGTTTCCCATGGAGGGGCGCCTCAAGGGAATCCCAGCAGCGCAAAAACTGGTGCTTTGCTGGCAACGGAAGTCCGGAGTCCCAGCAGTGGTGGTGGGTTTGTAAGGTGAAAATAATTTGTAAGAAGAGGCAAAAAAATCTTAAACCCTGGGTTTGTATCTCAAAAAGTTTGTATGATGAGGCCTTTGTAAGACAAGGTATCACTGTATTTGGAAATGCAGTTTGCCAAGCTTGGAGAATTCTCCCTCCCCCAGTTTACACTTTCTATTGGTTTATAAGTAGAGGCGGTTTTCACTTACCTTACCTACAGGTTCGCAAATGTGAGCAGACATGTGCCCATGCTCACTTTGCTTGCACATGCCTCGTGCATGCGTGTGCATGGCCTTCCATGCATGGTTATATGCATGCATATGGCTTCAAAATGTTCCTCAATAGGATGTCACAGTGCCGAGGCAGGTAGGCGGGCGTAGGTTGCTACAACCAGTTTGCCTGAATTGGTCCAAATTGGCAGAATATCACCTCTGTTTTTTAAGATAAGACACAAAACTATGAAAGCAAATAGTAGCAACAATAAGGGTGGGGTAGGGGAAATGTAGTAAAGAAGGGAGGGAGAAAAAGGCATTGAATTCCAACTACCTCTGGTGAAGTAGAATAAAACAGTAACATCAAACCTCAACTTTTTACTTTTACATAATAGTACAAATTAGCCAAAGTTTCATTCTTTTCCACCTCAAGTAAAAAGTCCAGAAGTGGTTTCCAAGTATTTCTGTTTTCTACCTCAAGGGCAAAGTCCTGAAGTGGTTTCCAAGTAGTAGTTTTGCAGTTCTAAACAAAACTTTCCAACTAAAAAACAAAATAATTATTTGGGTTGGAGAGTTCTTAAGAAGCCAGATTGCAGAGAAAACAGTTTCTGTGATACATCATCTGTTCTATAATTCCTACCTCATTCTATGATGGGTTATCAATAAAGCATCAGCTCGGGGCGGCTCACAACAACAATAAAACAATATTACAATGAAACAAATCTAATATTACCCTGCTGTTCTGTTCGGGTCGTATGTGACCCGAAGCCAAGTTTGAGTCCCTGTAAAAAATTTTCCCTGCATATCTGAAACTTGAAATTTCATGACTATTCATCATTTTAGGGGTTCTCTCTATGAGAATTTTTTTTGGGGGGTGGGGGGCTTAGTTTTTGCTGGGCAAAAAAAGTTACAAATCTTCTGTTCCCTGGTCACCCTGACCCGGACCGAAAACTCTTCATTTGCAGTGCTTATGTTTGGTCTTTTTGAAAGCTTTTTTCACTTGGAAAGTAGTCTGAACATTTCTGCACACAATGATATGAAAATTGAAATGAAAAAAGTAAATCTTATTGGTTTATTTTGCGGATATAATGCACGCCCCCCCGTTTTTGTGAATTTTTTTTCAATTTATGGATAGTTTTGCTTGCAAAATGCATTCTATTTTACTAAAGTTGGTGTGGGATTGGTAGCTTGAACATTTCTGAATATAAGAAAAATATAAAGGAACTGAAAAAAATGATTCTTATTGGTTTTTTAATATCAGAAATAAGCCCCCCCCCTCTCGGCTGCTTGCAACCATTTTCACTTTTTATTTTTTTTATGCTCCAAATCCGAAATATTCTTTAAAATCTTAGACATTCATTTACTCAATTTAACAATGCTGATCATCAAAAAATATTTTTGGGGTGGTGGCTAATTGTTTTCTGGGCAAAAAAAAATCATAACTTCGAGTCTCTTTCTGTTCGTATATGACCGGACCAAAAATATTTTTTTTAGGTTCTTGAATTTGATCTTTTTGAAAACTTTTTCAACTGGAAAACTAGTTTGAACATTTATGAACATAATGATATGAAAATTGAACTGGAAAAATTGAGACTTATATTTTTATTTTGATCAAAAAGCCCCTCCCCCCATCCTTTTTTAATTTCGTGTCAATTTCTATTTTTTAAGGCTACAAATCCCTAAGGAATTTCCCCCAAAAAGGTTTGATATACCAAATTGAACATTTCTGAATATAAGAAAAATATAAATGAACTGAAAAAAATGGTTCTTATTGGTTTATTTTTGCCACAAAAGGGCCACCCCCACCCCCCGGCCTTGCTATGTGCCATTATTGTCACTGTTTATACATATTTGTCTAGAAATATTTGGAATATCCTTTTGAAAATCAACCACATTGTAGCCAGAGAACTAATTTTATGAAACAAATCCATTTTACTAAAAAAAAGTATGTAAGTTTGAAATTAACAGCATAATTTTTATATAAATTGAAATAATTGAACACGGGGGAGGCATACATTTATGTGCAAAATAAACCAATATGCATCAATTTTTCCAGTTCAATTTTCATATCATTATGTTCAGAATGTTCAAGCTACCAATCCCACACCAACTTTAGTAAAATAGAATGTATTTTGCTAGCAAAACTATCCATAAAGTGAAGACTATTTAAAAAAAAATGGGGGGGGCGTGCATTTCATCAACAAAATAAACCAATATGCATCAATTTTTCCAGTTCAATTTTCATATCATTATGTTCAGAAATGTTCAAGCTACCAATCCCATACCAACTTTAGTAAAATAGAATGTATTTTGCAGGCATAATTATCAATAAACCTAAAGAAAATTCACAAAAACGGGGGGGGAGGCATATTTATGTGCAAAATAAACCAATAAGGATTAATTTCTTCAGTTCAATTTTCATATCATTGTGTGCAGAAATGTTCAGACTACTTTCCAAGTGAAAAAAGTATTCAAATTGACCAAACATAAGCACTGCAAATGAAGAGTTTTTGGTCCGGGTCAGGGTGACAAGGGAACAGAAGATTTGTTACTTTTCTTAAACAGAACAGCAGGGTTAAAAACATATAAAACCCCATCATTTAAAACCATGCGGCACAAACATACCAAACATAAAATATAAAATCCTGGGGGAGATGATACAGATGGCCCTTAAGTAATTTGCAAAAGACAAGGAGGGCGGGGGCAGTTCTAATCTCCGGGGGAGTTGATTCCAGAGGGCCAGGGCCGCCACAGAGAAGGCTCCTCCCCCGGGGCCCATCAAATGACATCATTTAGCCGACGGGACCCGGAGAAGGCCAACTCTGTGGGACCTTCATGCGGTAGGTATATGATCTGTATTAATTAGGAAAACATAAAGTTTTGCTTACAGATGAGTACTTGAACATAACACAGTAGCAGTGTTACAAAATATTTAAGACTACAAGCGTTCAAATCCCAAAAGTGCTGGTGTCTCATTTACAACTTGGTGTTGTCTAATTACAGTCAATCATGTCTCAATGAACCTTAATTCTAAGCAACTCAGAATTCACAGCGAGAAAATAAAAGAACACATTTTTTAAAAAAAATCTGAAGTTAAGAACTCATTATGGGGGGCACAGAAGGGATTAGACTAAATAAGGAAGATGTAGCTCTCCAAAGGTCAGATGGATATGCTTTTAAATCTATTTAAAATAAAGGATTTCACACACCCAGAACTGCTTGGTGATAAGGAGGATAGGTTTTAGACGTTAAAAAAAAAACATTGGCTAGGATGTATTTGATTGCATTTCAACAAAAGGGTATTTAAATCTTCAGAGGGTTTTAAAAATAATGAGATTCACAGAACAGAATAACCCAGGTTAAATAATATATCTTCTAGTTTTTTTAAAAAAGAGAGAGCAACGTCAAAAGAGACTTGTATTTATGATTGTCAGAAATTTAAGCTTCAGAAAAATCTAATACTTCTTTCTTCAACAAGGTGAGCACTGTAAAGCCTGGATCTTGGGCCAACATGGAAAAGTTGGTGAAATATTTCTCTCTGACATCATCACATTGGCACCATCCACCATTAAGGTCTTCTCCTGTAGGTGTACACTGTTGTGAGTGGTCCACAAGCAGCTCAGTTAGTCACAGATTCTGAGGAGGATGAACCTGATCCGTCTTGGTACCCTTGGCCAATGTTCTTGACGACTGAGTCAGAGAGTGAGAGTTAAAGAGAATTGAAACTTGTGAAACCTGAAGAACCACCAAAGACAGTAGAAACCCCAATGATGGTAATGTCTGACTCAGAGGAGGAGGGAGACATTGGGGTTCAGGAGCCCCTATTGGATGCCAGGGTCAAAAGCAGGCAATGATATCTTTATGGGTTGGTTGTGACCTTTAAAGCCCTTCATGGCATCGGACCAGAATATCTCCGAGACTGCCTTCTGCCGCACGAATCCCAGCGACCGATTAGGTCCCACAGAGTGGGCCTTCTCCGGGTCCCGTCAACTAAACAATGTCGGTTGGTGGGCCCCAGGGGAAGAGCCTTTTCTGTGGCGGCCCCGACTCTCTGGAACCAGCTCCCCCCAGAGATTAGAACTGCACCTACCCTCCTTGCCTTTCGTAAACTCCTTAAAACCCACCTTTGTTGTCAGGCATGGGGGAACTGAGATATCTCCCCCGGACCTATTCAATTAAATTTATGTATGGTATGCTTGTATGTATGTTTGCTTAAATAATGGGTTTTTTTAATATTTTAAATTGTAAATTATTAGATTTGTTATGAACTGTTTTATTGTGTTGTGAGCCGCCCCGAGTCTACGGAAAGGGGCGGCATACAAATCTAATAGATAGATAGATAGATAGATAGATAGATAGATAGATAGATAGATAGATAGATAGATAAAAGTTCTTGAAGATGAGTTGATGAGTCTAGACAGTTATATCTCTAGGAAACAGTTCACCACACCCAGACAGTATAAAGTGAGGATTTATGGGTAATAAGGCATGGAGATTCAACATTTGTAATGGTGAAGGTCCTAGATCTGAGGTTCCAGAAATGTTTTGCTGGCAAACTGTTGTTGTCCCTTTAAATTCATTGTGCAGAGATGCAGCTGTCTGAGGAACAGCTGAAGCTTTGTGCAGAGATGCAGCTGTCTGAGGAACACCTGAAGAAACACCTGAAGCTTTGTGTATTTTGAAAACATTAGAGCACTGAAGAACCTCTAAATTGGATTTGGCTCCCGGCAGCAGCTGTTCATTATCTGTTAGTCAATTTGCCTGGGAACACTGCCAACATAGACAAAGAGACTTTGTTTTTACAAATCATTTTAAATACAGATGTGTTTGATTTAAAATCTTTGCAAGTGGGTTCTCCTTTGTTCCGATCCAATTAGGCCCGAAGCAGAACATACACTTGGAGCCATAGCTTTCAGGAGATGTTCCTCAACATTGGCTGCAGTCATGTAGAACTCAAGAGAAATGTCTGTGGAGCAAATGTCCATCCATGGAAGAACCACCAGAGGTGACTATTCATGACTTTCTTTTCTTTTTTAAAAATAAAATATAATCTTTATTGAAGATAAATAGGAGAGGGAATACATAACGCAAAAGGACTATGCAAATATTGGTACAAATGTATATGAATTTAGAGTATACAGTTATAAATCAAAATACACACTTACATATATAGAAGAAAATAAGGCTAAAGAGAGAGAAAGAAAAAGAGAGAAAAGGGGGAAGGAAAGAGAAGAGGAAAAGTTAAAAATTAAAAAAGAAGAAGAAAGAAAGAAGAGATAAATTCATATCTATAAATTTATCAGATGTCGTAAATAATGTCAACTTATCTGTTGACCCTATTACTCTACAACTTTAAAGATCTTTACTATCAATATAGATGAAATTTTAGGTTTCTAAACTTGAGTTAGAGTTTAAATTTCGTCATTTTGAATTTGTTCATCCTTTTATCAATGATCAAATAACAATGAAGTTATTTTATAAGTTTGTGGGATAATTGTGTGGGTGAAGGGTTAAAGGGTCAACAATTACAACGACTATTACTGACTTTCTTGTCTATCTCCCTTTGCTTGTCACAATCACTAGAGAAAGGGGTGGATAGAAAGAATGGAGGGTTTCTTTGACATCCTTTCATTGAAATGCAGTCAAATACACCCTAGCCATGAAGTTGACATCAGACATCAGGATCATTTCTGAACTTGAATGATTTCTCAATAAGCTGAACTCTTTTAGGGCCATTTGCTAAAGAATTCTTGGCTCTTAACTACAAGTCACCCATCTATCTGCTGTATTGCGAATGGCAGCAAACAGGTAATTTTAAGCACTGCTGTGTAATTCATAAAATTGCTTCAATTAGCTTATGAAGACTCTGGGGAGATCTATTCATTTCCACCCTGGGTTTTAATGTAGAAAGCAAACATTATACATTGAGGTTATACATTATATACCTACTTGGCTTGATGAATTGCAATTTAGCCATTTGCACAGGATTTCCACTGCTGTGGAACAGTGCAAAAAGGCAATGGCTCCTGGTGAATTAATAGATGTGTCCAGATAGTTTTATTGGTAGTTCTTAACCTTACAGTTTGGAATGTTTCGTTTTTTTCCAGAACTCCCAAGATCTTTTGATGGTTAAGGACATAAAGCATACATTTAAAATTCATTGAAAACTATTCCAGGACCAAGTATCAGATGAACGAAAACAAAATGAAATAGATCCATTGTGAAATACATCCTTTGTTATTTCTTGGCCTTGGGATTCCATGGAAAGATTCACATGTTGTTGTTTTTTTATTTACCAATTTGAAAAACGTTATATCACTTTCAGGAACTCTAGGCAGCTTCCATAAAATAAAAACCCAATATTCAAAGAGTAAATATAATAACCCTCCACTCCTCCCTGGCAACAAGAAGCATTCAAACAAGCCCACTTGATGGGCTCCATCTCATTCTGGATTCCCTAGGCCTGTTGGCAAAGTCAGTTCTTCAGGTCCTTGCAAAAGAGTTTGAAAGAGAAGAACAGTCTAATGTACACAGGGAGAGGACCCTTCTTTTGGTACCTGTCAAATATACGTCCTTAGGAGAAAAGACCTGCAAGATTCCCTGCCTTCCTGCTATGGCGGATTAGGTGGATTTCAGTGGTGGGTTTCTCTTATTTTCCCTACCAGTTCAGTTTGGGGGTGTGGCAAGCCAGCTATAACTACCGGTTCAGCAAACGGGGCCAAATTTCCACCACCAGCTTCTACGAACTGTTCTGAACCGGTAGCAACCCACCACTGGTGGATGTAACTGGGTAGTGTTCTTGATTGTTACAGAATTCCACAGAAAGGCATTCCAAATTGTAATTAGCTATTTTATGCAGTCCTGAATTCAGGTTTTTAAGTCATAACTAACGATTTGAATTGTGTCCGGAAGCGGATCGGCAGCCAATGCAGTCAGCAAACTAATGTGCTGAACCTAACCAGATTAAGGACTAGCCAGATGAATACCTGGTAGGCAGAATCCCCCCCCCCTATTTTCGTTTCCAAAAACTAAGGTGCATCTTATATTCCAGTGCATTTTATACTCTGAAAAATATGATATTTTTTTTGTCAATAGGACTTTTGTGGTGAGAGAGAAGGGTCCCTTTAAAGATATATTTTGAACCTATGATAAAAATTAGATGCTAAGGAAGTTTACATTATCTATCTGCAGCATGAATCCCAGCGACTGATTAGGTCCCACAGAGTCGGCCTTCTCCGGGTTCCGTCGACAAAACAATGTCATTTGGTGGGAAGAGCCTTCTTTGTGGCGGCCCCAGCCCTCTGGAACCAGCTTCCCCCAGAGATTAGGACCGCCCCCACCCACCTTGCCTTCCATAAACTACTGAAAACCCATCTATGTTGCCAGGCATGGGGAAATTGATTCCCCCTTGGCTGTCTCGCTTTTTAAGTATGGTATGTTGAGTTGTGTGATGGTTCTTAATAAGGGTTTCTTAATTGTTCTGTTTTTAACATTGGATTTGTAGACTGTATTGCATTGTTTGCTGGGAGCCGCTCCGAGTCCTCTGAGAGGGGCGGCATACAAATCTAATTAATAATAATAATAATAATAATAATAATAATAATAATAATAATAATGTTGCCTCTTCCCAAGCACTGGGGGGAGGGGGAATGAGAGGGATGGACAAAATGTCTCAGCAGGAATTAAAAGACTGACAACCAGTTCTTGAAAGCACTTCAGCTATGGCTGTTGTAGAAGAGTGTATAAGAGTAAAAGCGTGAATTAGCATTCAGGAATAAAAACAATAAAACTGATGCTAAGGTGTTCTTAGTATCTTGGTAACACTGTTCATGATTCCTCCTTTTGCCATCAACTGTAACTTCATTTTTGATGGTCCAAGTAAACCACCTGGCTTTTATAATCTTCTCACGTTATTTCTGCACCCCATAATTGCAGGGAGTAAATGATGCACAGAAAAATACACAGGCTGTTTCTCTTCACTTTAGAAACATATAGCTGCATAATAATGGCAGTTACTTGAACAATCCATTCATCTTGAGTTTCAAACTGCCACGTCGGAGATTGATGGTATGTAGTTCAAGGAAGATCCCAGCATGCACTTTTGGGATTAAAGACCTCATCTCCTTTTTTAGAAATGAAGAGATGGAAGTGCCAGAGCCAAACTAGGTCCCCTGCTTTGCAAGAAAAATGGCACTTTGTGGTAGGTTCCTGAAGAAGCCGAAGGCAAAGTATTGGAACAACACTTTTTAATGAATGCACAAACCGAACAAGCAATATATACCTCAGGTAACTTGACAGGACAGCCAATACGGTAGCCCTAATTTTCCCGCCAATTGTGGCAACTCTGTAACGGAGCCTAAGCCAATAGAACAGCTGAGTAGGGTGACCAATAGGAAGCTGTTTCCGGGCAGGTGACTCTTGCAGGAACTAGGCAGATACGTAACACTTCCAATTTTGCTGAAGCCAAATTCTATTAAAGCACACTACTAACCAGAGCATATAAAGCTTTCACCAGACCAATCCTTGAATACAGCTCATCTGTCTAGAAGCCACACTGCATTTCAGACATAAACACTCTAGAAAATGTCCAGAAATACCTTACTAGAAGAGCCCTCCACTCCTCCACTCGCAACAGAATACCCTACGCAACTAGACTTACAATCTTAGGTTTAGAAAGCTTAGAGCTACATCACCTTAAACATGATCTAAGCATAATGAACTCAATCTGTATAGTCTGGAGGACAGAAGGAAAAGGGGGGACATGATAGAAATACTTAAATATGTTAAAGGGTTAAATAAGGTTCAGGAGGGAAGTGTTTTTAATAGGAAAGTGAGCACAAGAACAAGGGGACACAATCTGAAGTTAGTTGGGGGAAAGATCAAAAGCAACGTGAGAAAATATTATTTCACTGAAAGAGTAGTAGATGCTTGGAACAAACTTCCAGCAGACGTGGTTGGTAAATCCACAGTAACCGAATTTAAACATGCCTGGGATAAACATAGATCCATCCTAAGATAAAATACAGGAAATAGTATAAGGGCAGACTAGATGGACCATGAGGTCTTTTTCTGCTGTCAGTCTTCTATGTTTCTATGTTTCTATACTCCATGGAATCATCTACTACAATGTCTTTCCTCTCAATGATTACTTCACCTTCAATCACAACAACACTCGTGCTCACAACAGATACAAGCTAAAGTAAACCGCTCTAAACTCAACTGCAGGAAACACGGCTTTAGTAATTTAATAGTTGATGCATGGAACTCACTACCAGACTCTAGTTTCATCACCTAACCCCCAAAACTTTACCCTTAGACTATCCACTGTTGACCTCACCTGATTCCTAAGAGGTCAGTAAGGGTGTGTGCACAAGTGCATAATATAAGCCAGGATTGGAAGAAAGCATTGGGGCTTTGACATCACGGAGACACCTTCCTGCCCGTTTCGTCCAACCAGGAAGTAGTCTGTGTGATGTCAAAGCCCCGCCCCCCGAATCGCCTCGTGGGATTTCCCTCCTCCTTTTGCTTGCGATTCCCCATTCTCCCCCTGGGTGGCAGCGTTTTGCGGCATTTGGTCGAACACCGAACACGAACACGAACTTTACCCGAACTTTTTAAAAAGTTTGGGTTCGGGTTCGGCATGCCGAACACTGCAAAGTTCGGCACGAACCCAAACTTTGCAGGTTCGGTTCGCCCAACACTAATTATGACCTGACTGAATGCATAAAAATCATTATCATCATCAAATGTAGGTAGGACCACTACACCTCTGGGATAAGCAACATTGTGCAAAGTACATAAAAAGAATAATGAATATCGTAGCGTGGAAAAAATTTGAGACGGGAGTAAAGAAAAGAAAGAAAGAAAAGGAAATGTAGTTGAATCTCATTTGTTCCAGCAGCATTCACGCTTCTCTCTCCATATGGCGCATCTTTATAAACTATCTCTGCTTTCGACATATTCATAAAAATTTTCATAATTGCCTTTCATTCTTCTTTGGAATCCTAACTTTGTTTTCTCAGGTCTGCTCAATTCCTTTTAGCCATAACTTCCTTGGTCTTCCCCTTCTGCTCGCTTCATTCATTCTCTCTTTTATATATTGATTCCACAATTCAGTCCTCATTCAGGCTTCCTGTAGGACCAAAGAATCGCAATCTATCACTTTCATCCCCTGGAATTCTTTTGTATTTGGTCTACATTCATTCCGCACCCATTCATTCTTAACCATTTCTCTTCTTATTTTATCATACTCACACGTTGAATGCCCCATTCCCATTGCATTCAACTGACTTTTATATTTTCTCGACTTACCTTTCTCTCCAACATAAGAAAGAAGACAAAACAAACTTCTCTGTGTAACCATTTCACTCCATTTTTTTAAACCCCCCCCCCCAAAAAAAAAGCTAAATCGTATTTAATCATGGCTCTTCTAGCAGAATTTGCACTATTTAAAATTTCCCCATCCATTTTTTTATCCTTGGTAAGCATTTGACTACAAATTTATCTACTTGCTCTAGAGTTTTCTTTTTCTTTTTATTTCTCTTTCTCTTTTCTTTCTCTTTTTACTTCCTTCCTTTCTTCCTTCCTTCTTTCTTTCTTTCTTTCTTTTGGCATTTATGTCTATTTTGCAATGATTCACTCCATTTGTCTTTTAAGTTTGATCCATTAATTTTCAGGTCATTTCTCCTAGTTTCATTGGACAACCCATATAACATTTGCAGCAATCAAATGGGTGGATGGATAGATGGATAGATGGATGGATGGATGGATAGATAGATAGATAGATAGATAGATAGATAGATAGATAGATAGATAGATAGATGATAGATAGATAGATAGAATAGGGCAGAGCGAGATGACAGACCAAAATGAGAGATTTGACATAGTTATGGAATTTAATTTAAAATTTTATGACTACTGGTTCAACTGAAAACTGCATTTGTGTCTTTCTCTTAAAAGCAATGGTCTCAGAAGATTGAAAGTTAAATAGTAAGGTCCTAAATTATTTTGCAGGATGGCAACATCAGCAAGTGGTGGAGCATCACTGGCAATCCAATTCTTTAAAGGAGATACATCATTTCCTAGGATAATACAGAGTACTTTTGTGACACCAGCAAAACTCAAGAGGAAAATATTCCATTTAGTAGGAAGAGTTGCAGACAGATGCTATCTCCACTCTTATTAGGTTTCTGGGGAGGGAAAAAAACTTTTTTGCCTTTAAACTCAAAGCGTTTGACAGTGTGGGCTTATCTCATCCCACCCATGCCCCATGATTAAATGTTTTACGTTGCCTCCTTGTAGGATGTTTGATAAAACTCTTTAAAGAGCCCTGGTGGCAAAGTAGTTAGAATGCAGTATTTGTTAGTGTGTTTGTTTTTTATTTATCAACAAGTGCAAAGTAAAAGGGCACACAGAAAAAAATGGCATATATAAATGGATATAAAGAAGCAAAACATAACCATAAACAGATGAAATTGATACATACAAATGGGTACAGTAGGACAGGGACAAGAGGCAGGCTAGTGTGTTTATGCAAAAGTAAACATACATCCTAGAGTGTGATCCTCATGATGTTCAAAGTTGACTCAATCTCCCATCCTTGGGAGGTATGTATAAAGTGAGGAGCCAGATTGTTGGGGGAAATATGCTGACATTGTAAACCACTCAGAAAGTGCTGTAAAGCACAATGGAGCTGTATATAAGTCTAAGTGTAGCTGCATTGTCATCTTTGGTGAAAGGAAAATTCCTTTGACACCATGAAGAGGTGGTTTTTTTTCCTATATCCAGCTGGCAAGATCATGGTTACTTATTATTTGCGTGTGTGTGTGTGTGTGTGTGTTAAAACTCAGGATGAAGCCTTCATTTTCTGCATTGGTATTTTGCTCAATCGATATCCCCAGAAGAAACGAAATCAATATAATGATAATATAATACGTACAAATGCAGAGCAGCACTATTGTTTTTAAATGGCCTCCTTTACTGAGATAGAAATGGCTCCCTTTAAATAGCTCAGTTCCCACCAATCTAGGAGGGGTTTGAGAATATTTGGTGAGCTCTGATAACCTTCCTTTGAGATCTATATACAGTGGTACCTCTACTTAAGAAGGCCTCTACTTAAGACCTTTTCTAGATAAGAACCGGGTGTTCAAATTTTTTTTGCCTCTACTTAATGTTGGGGTTAGCTCTAGCCTAGCTCCTGCCCCAAGCAATGTAGAGGTGGATGTGTGGGAGACATCCACATGCTGCAGGCCTATTTTGCTCCCAGTGGAATCTGCTGACGAAGTCTCCTCTGACCAAGGAGGCCTGAGTGACAGGGTGGAGGAGAGTTTGGCAGACAGCCTAGGAGGAGATCAATCATTTGTATCATCCTTGGATTCTGAACAAGAATTAATGACACATCCACGCATGCGTAGAGTGATGCATAGGAAGCAACAACTAAAGGATTATTACAAAAGTAAATGAGGCCACCTGTGGTTGGGTGGGGCTGCTGTTATTAGCGCTGCTGTTATAAATAGCAGCGTGTGGGTTTGGCCGTTGTGGTCGTTGTGTTTCATGAATGTCTTGCTGACTCCGGCCTTTGTTTGTTGACTTTTCACCACTTTGAAACCAAAGCAGAGCAAAGTGTTTTTCACTTCGTGGAAGAAGAAGGGCTGTGACTTTCTTCACAGCTGCAAGCTACATCATATTTAATCATGGCTCTTCTAGCAGAATTTGCACTATTTAAAATTTCCCCATCCTTTTGTTTATCCTTGGTAAGCATTTGACTACAAATTTATCTACTTGCTCTAGAGTTTTCTTTTTCTTTTTCTTTCTCTTTTCTTTCTCTTTTTCCTTTCTTTCTTTCTTTCTTTCTGCATTTATGTATATTTTGCAATGATTCACTCCATTTCTCTTTTAAGTTTGATCCATTAATTTTCAGGTCATTTCTCCTAGTTTCATTGGACAGCCCATATAACATTTGCAGCAATCAACCCATATAACATTTGCAGCAATCAACCCATATAACATTTGCAGCAATCAACCCATATAACATTTGCAACAATCGAACTGATAAGGGACTTGTACAAACTACCAGGTGGTTTTGGGACGAGTACTATTTGCAATACAAAAAGAGTGCTTAGTTTATTTTGAATTTTGTGATAAAGAACATTGTTTTGAATTTTCAAAGTGTGTGTGTCTGAAATTTGTACCTTTGAATTTTTGGGAGGCTCCTACCAGAGAGTCCGGCAGAACACTTAAGAACCATTTTCTACTTAAGAACCTGAGCCCAGAAAAAATTCCCTGGAAATTTGAGAGTGGCACGAAGGCCTGGCCAGTTTCCTGCCATTTCCCATTTAATCCCGGCCATCTCATGCTTTTCTGGGCTGCCAGAGGAGCCTTTCTGGTGCTCCTCCTCTGCCCACCTGGGTTTCTCTCTCTGGCGCAGTGTATGGAAGGCAGCCTAAACCCGGGTGTATGGGAGGCGCATGCTCCTCCTCGCCATCTCAGAGTCCCTCTTTATTTTTTAAGCCTTAAAGTTTTGGATTTTTTTGATTCCCCTCACCTCACCTTCTTCCTTCGGCAGTGAGTATCGTCCTGCTCTTCTTCCTCCTCCTCCTCCCACCCAAATTCCAAGCTTTTATTTCTTTCCTAATGGGTTTGCACACATTATTTGCTTTCACATTGATTCCTATGGGAAAAATTGCTTCTACTTAAGAACGTTTCTACTTAAGAACCTGGTCACGGAACAAATTAAGTTCTTAAGTAGAGGTACCACTGTATTTTACCTGGGGGTCATTTATACCCATGTTTTCTTAGTAGTCCTAATTTTGCTTTAAGAGTCTAGAAAGACTCTGGAACAAAAATAGAAGTGAACCACAACAAAATAAGATAAGGGATAACTGAGCCACTGTTTCCAAAATCTCACTCGAATTAGGATCTATACATTAATTAAATCCAAATAAATGTATCCTATGCAAGTAGTTGTTAAGCCTTGGTAGAACTCATCTAGTAAGAGGAACCTACCACCTTTCTGTTGAATCATTTTATTATTAGGAAGTGATTTAACTGAAATTTGTCTTCCTATCATGCTATAAGCCAGTATTCACTCACCTTTCACTATAATTATAATTTTTCTGAGAATTAGCAGAAGGTTAAGGGCTTTGTATCTCCAATCAATAGCAGATCATTTTCAGAGAGAAGGCAACCCAATCCTACTACAAACAATGAATTCCCTATTGAAATAAGTCCTTCAAAGACAGCCTTATCTGGTGTGTGTGTGTGTGTGTGTGTATGTGTGTGTGTGTGTGTTTTGTTGCAACAGTTTATTTGTTAGAACAATTATAATTTGCAATAACCAAGGATTATTTCAAGTCAAGTTTCAGTTAGGATTCAAAGTAGGTATAAAGAATACCACCAGCTGGACTGCTTGGGAAATTGCCAGTATCCTTCCCCAATCATTTGAATAGTCCAAAACTTGAGATGTTGCCAGGCAGCTGCGTTTAGATACCTTAAATTGGCTATCAGGTTTTAACTCATGGTCATTTCAGGACATTATGATGAATTGAAAACTTGACCATTGCAGTCCATTTGAAAGGAGATGACCTCTTAGGAGGCTCTTGAGAGAGACGTACTCCTTGACGTCAGTGTTGTGTTGAAAGTTCTGGCACTTTGCCCAATGGTTGACAGTGTAGAGAGAACCCTTAAGTGTGTACTGTTTCTCTATTCAGAGCTCCGAAGCCGGCAATGGAATGTTGTGCCTATCAATCCTGCCCTTTCCTGATTGTAGATGTTCAGCTGGGAGTTCAGCCTCATTGCATTGCCCTGTTCATTTCAGCCTGATGGAAGGAAATGGTTCCATCTTTGGACTGGGGTGTGTGTCTCATTATTCTGCCTAACTATGTGCTCTCAGCTGGACCGCAACTATTGAACTATCCCTGCTGATTTGCAGTGTGCAATTTCTACAGCAGCCTCTGCTTATGGCCTGCACAGTTCACCCAAGAGCATCTATTGTGGTGAAGCTAATCATGGAAATAGTCTCTCCAGGTAAAAACACAGCACCTGTTTGCTTGCTTGTTTGATGGTTTGTTTGTTTGGTGGTTTATTTGATGGTTTGTTTAGAAACATAGAAACATAGAAGTCTGACGACAGAAAAAGACCTCATGGTCTGTCTAGTCTGCCCATATACTATTTTCTGTATTTTATCTTAGGATGGATGGATGTTTATCCCAGGCATGTTTAAATTCAGTTACTGTGGATTTATCTACCACGTCTGCTGGAAGTTTGTTCCAAGGATCTACTACTCTTTCAGTAAAATAATATTTTCTCATGTTGCTTTTGATCTTTCCCTCAACTAACTTCAGATTGTGTCCTTTTGTTCTTGTGTTCACTTTCCTATTCCCCCCCCTGGATCTTATTTAACCCTTTAACATATTTAAATGTTTCGATCATGTCCCCACTTTTCCTTCTGCCCTCCAGACTATACAGATTGAGTTCATTCAGTCTTTTCTGATACGTTTTATGCTTGAGACCTTCCACCATTCTTGTAGCCCGTCTTTGGACCCTTTCAATTTTGTCAATATCTTTTTGTAGGTGAGGTCTCCAGAACTGAACACAGTATTCCAAATGTGGTCTCACCAGCACTCTATATAGCGGGATCATAATCTCCCTCTTCCTGCTTGTTATACCTCTAGCTATGCAGCCAAGCATCCTACTTGCTTTCCCTATCGCCTGACTGCACTGTTCACCCATTTTGAGACTGTCAGAAATCACTACCCCATAATCCTTCTCTTCTGAAGTTTTTGCTAACACAGAACTGCCAATACAATACTCAGATTGAGGATTCCTTTTCCCCAAGTGCATTATTTTACATTTGGAAACATTAAACTGCAGTTTCCATTGCTTTGACCATTTATCTAGTAAAGTTTGAATTTGTTTGTTTGAATTTGTATGCCACCCAACTCCTGAGGGACGCTGGGCATCTCACAACCAAAAAAAAAGATAAAACATACAATGTAATATTAAAACCCCTTAAAAACAATCTAAAACAATTTAAAATCAACAATTAAAAACAGTTAAAACAGTTAAAAACTATGAATATCATTACTGGGCAGATCCCGAGGGTGTACCATCAGATCAACGGCCCCAAGCCTGCCAGAAAAGCCAGGTCTTTGCAGCTTTCTTTGCAGCTTTCCAGAAGGGCAGTAGGGTGGGAGGGAACTCCCCGAGTCTGTGGAGAGGGCGGCATACAAATCTAAATAAATAAAATAAAATAAATAAATAAACTCCGGACATCAGGAGGCAGCAAAGAGTCAGAGCAGACAGAGACAAGGCTCCCCCCCCCCGCAGGCAGTAAAAGGCAGCCAAGATTTTTACTGCCACACAGTGGGTGTGGCTTATGTTTTGAGTGTGGCTTAATGGTCATGTGACTGGGTAGGAGTGGCTTGCCGGCCATGTGACCAGGTAGGAATGGCTTGACTGATCATTATCGCTCAAGTGAACTGTTAAGTCCTCGACTTATAACCTTACCAGTGCCGCTCACTGGGGTGACAATTTGCTCTCCTTTCTGGGCTGCCCCCCCCCCCTCAGTCTGGCTAGCTAGGTGAACAGATGCGACCAGAAGCATAACTGCTACCAGTGCTACTTCCACCCATGCCTTCTGCTTGCACCTCAGGCAGGAGGTGGCCACGTGACGCTGGAGGGGAGCTGGGCAGGAGAGAAGGAAGCTCGTTCGAGGCCAGGAAGGAAGAAAGAGGAAAAAAAGCAAGGAGTGCTTGGACAGCCAAAGTGAGAAGAGAGACCAGTAATTTTATTTATTTTATTTATTTATTTATTTTGTCCAATACACAATGAGGGTTTTGGTGGGTATATATCTATATACACATAGTAAAGTACATGATGAAGGTTATAGAGGAGATACTCATAGTAAATATATATCTAAGAAATAATAGAAAAGAAGATAAAGTAATAGAACATATCAATGAAAGAATAGAAGAAGAGATATAGGAATAGAAGAGAGGTATAGGAGATATAGGACAGCAATAGGACAGTGGACGGAAGGCACCCTAGTGCACTTGTACTCGCCCCTTACTGACCTCTTAGGAATCTGGAGAGGTCAACCGTAGATAATCTAAGGGTAAAGTGTTGGGGGTTTGGGGATGACACTATGGAGTCCAGTAATGAGTTCCATGCTTCGACAACTCAGTTACTGAAGTCATATTTTTTACAGTCAAGTTCGGAGCGGTTAATATTAAGTTTAAATCTGTTGTGTGCTCTTGTGTTGTTGTGGTTGAAGCTGAAGTAGTCACCGACAGGCAAGACGTTGCAGCATATGATCTTGTGGGCAATACTTAGATCTTGTATAAGGCATCTTAGTTCTAGGCTTTCTAGGAGCAGGATTGAAAGTCTAGTCTCATAGGGTATTCTATTTCGAGTGGAGGAAGTGATAGTCGCCGATCAGCTGGAGCTGCGCACACATCTTCATTTCCGCTGGTGGAACTGCTTTCCACCCCATTCTGTCTGCTTCCCACCAAAACAACTTGTGCAGCTGCATTCTGGACTAACTGTAGTCTCCAAAACTCTTCAGGGACAGCCCCATGTAGAGTGTGTTGCAATAATTTAACCCTGAAGTGACAAGGGCATGAGTGAGAAAAGCCGCCTGATTGAAGTAGGATCGCAATTGGTGCACTGGGAGAACATGTGCAAAGGTCCCCCATGTTATGTCTCTGCCCAGTGTCTAGTAAAAGAACTGCCTTTGGGCATTCCTATCACTGGGTAGAGACAAATCTTGGCGGGAACTTTGTTGCGTGTTCATTGGTTATGTTATTATGGGCTGGAGTATAAATGAGCTGTCATGTAGCTCAGGCTCTCCTCAGTTCTGTGTATTGCTTGTACCAGTTGTTTCCATGTCCAACTTCAATAAACTACAGTTAATTACCTTGTCGTGTCTCCGACTTAATACCCCTAGTTACAGCTGTCAAATGCTGGTCTAATCTTAGCAGTGGGTCTAGGAGGACACCCAAATTGTGAAAGCATTCTTAGAGGGGCAATTTCTCCCCCCATCCTCAGAACCAAGAATGGATAGTCGATATGGTCTTTTGGAGGCAATACCCTCAGCCACTCGTTCTTGTCAGAGTTAGGTCTGAGCCTGTTAACTCCCATCCAGACCCTCGCAATCTCCAGGCACCAACCCATCACATCCACTGCTTCACTGAATCACTAGAGCGCATTGCAATAATCTAACCATGAAGTCCCACAGAGTTGGCTTTCTCCGGGTCCCGTCGACTAAACAATGTCGTTTGGCGGGTCCCAGGGGAAGAGCCTTCTCTGTGGTGGCCCCAGCCCTCTGGAACCAACTCCCCCCCGGAGATTAAAACTGTCCCCACCCTCCCTGTCTTTTGTAAACTACTCAAGATTCACTTATACCGCCAGGCATGGGGGAGTTGAGAAATTCCTTCCCCCTAGGCCATTACAATTTATGCATGGTATGTTTGTGTGTATGTTTGGTTTTATAATAAGGGTTTTTAGTTGTTTTAGTATTTAATTGTTACATGCTGTTTTTATCATTGTTGTTAGCCGCCCCGAGTCTACGGAGAGGGGCGGCATACAAATCCAATGAATAAATAAGTAAGTAAGTAATTAAGTAAGTAAGTAAGTAAGTAAGTAAGTAAGTAAGTAAGTGATAAGAGCATGAGTTAACATGAGAAGAACCTCCTGATTGAAGTAAGGTCTCAATTGGTGCACTAGGTGAACTTGTGCAAAGGTCCCCATAGCGACACCTCTCAGATGTTGGTCTAATCCTAACTGTGAATCTAGGACAGTGATGGTGAACCTATGACACAGATGCCAGAGGTGGCACACAGAGCCATATCTGCTGGCATGTGAGCTGTTGCCCTAGCTCAGCTCCAATGTGCATGTGTGTGACAACCAGCTGATTTTTGGCTCACACAGAGGCTCTGGAAGGGTGTTTTTGGCTTCCAGAGAGCCTCTGAGGGGATGGAAGAGGGTGTTTTTACCCTCTCCAAGCTTCAGAGAAGTCTTTGGAGCTTGGGAAGGAGGAAACATGAGCCTACTGGGCCCACCAGAAGTTGGGAAACAAGGCGTTTCTGGCCTCCAGAAGGCCTCCGGGGTCTGGAACAAGCTGTCCCCTGCCCGGCATTGAATTTTGGGTGTGGGCACTTGCACATGCACAATAGCACATGCCTCCCCTCTTTTGGAACCCAAGAAAAAAAAAGTTCGACATCACTGGTCTAGGAGGACGCCCAGATTGTCAATTTAACCTTCCTGATGGCTACAGTAATAAATTCTGCACTGCCCAAACTGCTCTTATTAGCACTGCCATTCTGCTTTTACCTATTTTAAAACTCTCCAACGGGCCCACTACTGTTTCTTTCATTTTATAACATCTGAGCATCTATTTAAAATTCAACAAGGTCAAGGAGAAGATTAGGGGGATGAAATACTCTTTGCCTTTGCATCTGACCACGTTCTGCCATATATATATATATATTTGACATTGACACGTATCACATCTCAAGACTGGCCTCTCTGGAATTAATGAGGCTTCTTGCTGAGAAGACTACTTGAATGTGTCAACATGAGGAAAGGTGACAGTCGAGCCTTCAGCCAGCAACAACCCAACAGCACCAGATGTACATTAATAAATATAGTCTCCAATCCCAGAATCCCCACTGCTTAATTGAATGGAGGAAGAGTGGAGATTTTTGTCTACCTCATCCTTTGCATTTTTAATAGTGTCGTCTTTATTAGCAGCAATATAACTTTCACATTATTTCCATTTGTTTTGACATGATAATGTAGTCTCTGCAGACTCGCACTGACACCATTTCATTTTGTCTTGATTTTGTAACCATCCCCTTGACATCTCGGCAGACTGATTTAATGCCGTTCTGACATTGTCATGCACTCTCCTACAGAATTGTATTGACATCTTCTGGGGGAAATTTGGGACGGCAAGAAGTCCCACCAAAGCGAAGAGATAATGCCCTCATTACGAAATGCAATCACCTTTCATGCCCAAATGACTTAGATTTTTCTTCAGGTATTCCTTCTCCCAAAGGAATATTTCTTTAAGTACAATTTTTTTCAGCTCTTCGCAAAATGATCCTGATGCATCAAAGCATATTTTCAACTAGCTAACAGGATGATGATGATGATGATGATAATAATAATAATAATAATAATAATAATAATAATAATAATAATAATACGCAGTCCTAGGTGCTTGGGAAGCGCCCGACTGGTGATGAAATACGAAATCCAGCATAGTGATCTCGTTTGCTGTGTTGTACTGACATAATAATAATAATAATAATAATAATAATAATAATAATAATAATAATAACAACAACAACAATAACAATAATAATTTATTAGATTTGTATGCCACCCATTCCACAGACTCAGGGCGGCGCACAACAACAATAGTACAATATAACAAAACGAGTCTATGGAGAAGGGCGGCATACAAATCCAATAAATACTAATACTAATAATACTACTACTAATAATAATACTAATACTAATAATAATAACAATAATAATAATAATAAAAATAAAATCTAATATTTAAAAAAAAATTAAAAACCCCATCATTAAAACCATACAACACAGGTATACCATTCATAAAACTATATAAGCCTGTTAAATTTTAGAATTGGGCAAATATTTTTGAAACAAGTGCTTCAAAATCCAGGCAAAGACACACAGAGAGAGCACCTTTTTCTGCATATATTAAACATGTGAATCTTTCCCAAAGCACATACATGAGCCGAGGTGGTGCAGTGGGTAGAGTGTGGTATTGCAGGCCACTAAAGCTGACTGCGGTCAGCGGTTCAAATCTCATCACCGGCTCAAGGTTGACTCAGCCTTCCATCCTTCCGAGGTGGGTAAAATGAGGACCCGGATTGTGGGGGCAATATGCTGGCTCTGTTAAAAAGTGCTACTGCTAACATGTTGTAAGCCGCCCTGAGTCAAAAGAGTAGGGCGGCATAAAAAAAAAATCAAATAAATAAATAGATAGATAGATAGATAGATAGATAGATAGATAGATAGATAGATAGATAGGCAGACAGACAGACAGACAGACAGACAGACAGACAGACAGATAAATACATAAATACATAAATAAATAAATAAATCTGTTTTAGAAGCTGTTTCCATTTGTCTTCACATATGTGCAATCAAGCGGTAGGGAAAGCAAGTAGGATGCTTAGCTGCATAGCTAGAAGTATAACAAGCAGGAAGAGGGAGATTATGATCCCGCTATATAGAGCGCTGGTGAGACCACATTTGAAATACTGTGTCCAGTTCTGGAGACCTCACCTACAAAAAATATATTGACAAAATTGAACGGGTCCAAAGATGGGCTACAAGAATGGTGGAAGGTCTTAAGCTTAAAACGTATCGGGAAAGACTTCATGAACTCAATCTGTATCGTCTGGAGGACAGAAGGAAAGGGGGGACATGATCGAAACATTTAAATATGTTAAAGGGTTAAATAAGGTCCAGGAGGGAAGTGTTTTTAAGAGGAAAGTGGACACAAGAACAAGGGGACACAATCTGAAGTTAGTTGGGGGAAAGATCAAAGGCAACATGAGAAAATATTATTTGACTGAAAGAGTAGTAGATCCTTGGAACAAACTTCCAGCAGACGTGGTTGGTAAATCCACAGTAACTGAATTTAAACATGCCTGGGATAAACATATATCCATTGTAAAATAAAATACAGGAAATAGTATAAGGGCAGATTAGATGGACCATGAGGTCTTTTTCTGCCGTCAGTCTTCTATGTTTCTATGTTTCTATGTAAATATGAAAGTTCATGTTTGTTATAACAATGTTTATGTTATGCTAGAAATGCAGAGACAACCATGGACAACTTCTAAAGTCTCCCTATGAAAAATGGGTTGGCGGGTTCCAGAGGGGATGTGAATAATGTGGCAAGACAAAAAGGCTAAAATCAATACTTTAGAAAAAGCTCAAGAATTCTACAGAAAATATATGGAGGAGGAAGAAGAGATAGATAGTAGAGAGGAATTGGAGCCTAAAAATCAAGAAGAATGAGTGAGAGGAAGAAAAAGAATCAGACCAAGAAGGGATAGAAAAAATAGAAAATCAGGAAAGAGAAGAGGTAAAGAGAAAGAACCAAGGAGCAGCAAAATAAAAGATAGTGACAAGGGCAACAGCCAAACAATAAAAAAAACACATTTTTTCTTGTTATAGAAGATTTTATTGAGATATTTAACACACATGTACAAACTTCACATATACATAAGCGTAATGTAAAAATGATAGAAAGAAATTTAAAGGCAAAAAAACAAACAAACCATCCCAAAACAAAAAGGAAAAACAAAAAAATTGAAGAAAGGCACAAAATCATAAGCAAAACGGGGGGGAGGAAATGTTAAAAATGAGAGAAACAATAAATTTCTTTTAAATTATTGTTAAAAATAATTGTTGACCAAAAATCTTATTAATAAACAACTTGAATGACTGGGGAAAAATGGGGATTTTAAGAGCAATCAATTATTGTTGTTGTTATTATTATTATTATTATTATTATTATTATTATTATTATAACTGGGGATATGGCTGGCAGCGAAATGTACTACTATAAAGGAAGAATACTATAACAAATTGCTTAAACAAGAACAAAGGATTTGGAAAACTGGACTAAACTATGACTATTAATTGGCAGAATTTCAAAATTAATATACTTCCCACACTATTATACTTATTTTTAATCACATATCAAAAGCTGCATCTTTGTGTTGGTAGATACATGAACAAAGGTAAAGCAGAGTTTTATTAAACTCTGAGTTTCAGACTGCATAAAATGGAATATTTTTTTTAAAAAAAAATTCTACGTCAACTCTCATTAAAACAGTTCTGTCTATTAAAATTTCTCTGAGTACTAGAATAAATATTCAATAAGGGGACAAAATGATATAAATCAAAAGCCAAAATGTACTATTAACAAAAGTTTGTTTCTGGTCTAAAATTATCTTTACGACAAGGTCAAGCAAAGTTAATACATTGAAGGATAATTATTTCACAATTTATTGTGACAAGTATATTGAGGCAAGGAGCTATAATTGTGAACAGGTTCTTTTTTTTTAAAAAAAACAGTACTTTCAACATGTAATTCATACTGAAATAATTCCATATAAAGTGTTCATATCCATCGCTATGAAGCCAAATATATCTATGTAAATATCTTGTTCCTTAAAAAAAAATCCACGCAAAAGGTGATATGATTCTGCCACACGAATCCCAGCGACCAGTTAGGTCCCACAGAGTTGGCCTTCTCCGGGTCCCGTCGACTAAACAATGTCGACTGGTGGGACCCAGGGGAAGAGCCTTCTCTGTGGTGACCCCGACCCTTTGGAACCAGTTCCCCTCGGAGATTAGGATTGTACCCACCCTCCTTGCCTTTCTTAAACTTCTTAAGACCCGTCTCTGCTGTCAGGCATAGGGGAATTGAGACATCTCCCCTGGCCTATATATTTTATGCATGGTATGTTTATGTATATGTTTTATTTTTAAATAAGTTTTTTTTTAGTTTCTTAATTATTAGATTTTTTTACCGTATATCGTTCTTATTATTGCTGTGAGCCGCCCCGAGACTACGGAGAGGGGTGGCATACAAATCTAATTAAATAAATAAATAAATAGATAAATTTACAATCCCTTCCTTCCTTCCTTCCTTCCTTCCTTCCTTCTTTCCTTCCTTCCTTCCTTCCTTTCTTCCTTCTTTCTTTCCTTCCTTCCTTCCTTCCTTCCATCCTTCCTTCCTTCCTTCCTTCCATCCTTCCTTCCTTCCTTCCTTCCTTCCTTCCATCCTTCCTTCCTTCCATCCTTCCTTCCTTCCTTCCTTTTTTTCACTGCCAAAACAATTTATTTATTTATTCTATTATCTTGGGGCAGGCAGCTGGAAAATGAAGACTATTTTCTAGATACGTTTTTTTTTCCTGTTTCAGCTTGTAAGTTTATTTGCTGTTTTACTTGGTCCCTAATAGAACTAGCTTGACTTTGTTTATGACCGCAGATGTTTTATCTGATTTGAATTCTGCTAGAGGTAAATTAATAAGATTGATGCAATGTCTCACTTTGGCTAGCCCTATTGGCAATTATGAAACAAATGCTTGCAAAACACTTTCAGATCATTCAACCAAAAGGTATTTACAGATTCCCAAGTTATTCTTGTATTGGAAACAAAGAGAATAAATAATATAAATGCAGAAATGCATTTCTGTCTAGATAACACATTTCAGGAACATCACAAATCAAAATATTTTCTTTTTTAAGTAAGCACTGGCTACTGACTAAGTAGCATCGATACATTGCAAAACAAAGTTATTTCTCCCTCAGTTGAGGAGAACCGAGGTATTCAATGCACAGTATTTCTTATTCAGTTGACTTCGCCTGAGGGGAGAAACACATCAATTGATTTCTCATTACTTGATTATTCAATAAATTGCTGAATACTTGATGATTTGCAGCAAAACTCTCTCAAAAAGTATTTGCATCTATAGGGCTCGATGTAAAAGTTTTGTCTGCAACATTTCAATCTTTGATTCTCAATTCATATGTTCAGGTCATGTACGCAGGCTTGGGGAAATCTATATGTCAGCAATCCCTTAATCATTATTACAAATACATTAGACAGAGGAACAAGTCAATCAATATATTCCTCATATAGGACTATGTTTAGAGATTTTCTCCAGGAAGAAAATCCTGAGGCTATAATTCCAGTTGCGTGCTGGCTGAAGGAAGCCACAATATTTGTTGTTTCTTTTGTTGTCCACTCACCCAGGCTTGTCTTTTAGTCTCTGAAATGCTTCCGTTGACCTTTTCACTCTAACGTATAATTCCTTAGGTGGCTTACAAAAATTGAATCTCAACTAGATAACAGATATAAGTATAAACATGATTATGAATACACGAGTTATTAACCTGATCCTACGTAGCTTCTGCTCTGGCAATCTCACACTACTCACAAGAGCCTACAAAACTTTTGCCAGCCCCATCCTTGCATACAGTTCATCTGTCTGGAACCCATACCACATCTCGGACATCAGCACCCTTGAAAACGTCCAAAGATATTTCACCAGAAGAGCCCTTCACTCCTCCACTCGAAATAGAATACCGTACGAAAATAGACTAACAATCCTGGGTATAGAAAGCTTAGAACTACGGTGCCTAAAACACGATTTAAGTATTGCCCACAAGATCATATGCTGCAACATCCTACCGCTCAATGACTACTTCAGCTTCAACCACAACAATACAAGAGCATGCAACAGATTCAAACTTAATATTAACCACTCCAAACTTGACTGTGAAAAATATGACTTTAACAATCGAGTTGTCGAAGTGTGGAACTCATTATCAGATAAATAGTGTCAACCCCTAACCCCCAACATTTCTCCCTTAGACTATCCACGATTGACCTCTCCAGGTTCCTAAGAGGTCAGTAAGGGGCGTACATAAGTGCACTAGTGTGCCTTTCGTCCCCTGTCCAATTGTCTTTCCTTTATCTCATATATCATATATATTTTCTTCATTTCATATATCTTCCTCTCTATTTTTACATATTATGTTTATATATGTTACTTCATGTCTATTCTCTTCCATATGTATTGGACAAATGAATAAATAAAATAAATAAATAAATAAATAAATAAATAAATAAATAAATAAAAAGGATATGAATAAAAGAGAATATTAGAACATGGACAGTAGGCATGCTGGTACACTTTTTGCACTTATGCACACTATGATCTGATTCAATTGATGAATTCTGTTGAAGGGAAAATATTCTGACCTTTGGTTGTTTCATTGCAACCTCTTTTCCATGGCAGTTGATGCAAGGAATCTCCTACTTGATTCAAAGGTCAATTCCCAATGGATCAATACTCCCAACAGAATTCATCAATTGAATCAGATCATAATGTGCATAAGTGCATAAGTGTACCAGCAAGCCTACTGTCCATGTTCTAACATTCCCTTTTATTCATATCCTTTTCATGTATTCATAATCATGTTGATACTTATATCTGTTATCTAATACATGATTGATGAAATAAAATAAACAAGTAAAATAAAATAGAGCCAATACACACAGGTACGATAGGATAGGATAGGATAGGATAGGATGGGATGGGATGGGATGGGATGGGATAGGATGGGATGGGACAGGATAGAACAGAACAGAACAGAGTAGAGTAGAGTAGAGTAGAATAGAATAGAATAGAATAGAATAGAATAGAATAGAATAGAATAGAATATATATTGTATTGGCCAAGTGTGATTGAATCCACAAAGAATTTGTCTTGGTGCATATGCTCTCAGTGAACATAAAAGAAAAAAAAATATGTTCATCAAGAATCATAAGGTACAGTACAACACCTAATGACAGTCCGGGTACAAATAAGCAATCAAATTATATTAGGAACCAGTAAATATAAATCATAAGGATACAAGCAACAAAATTGCAGTCATACAGTCTTTAGTGGGAGGAAATAGGTGATAGAAATGATGATAAAATTAATAGTAGTGCAGACTTGCATATATCACTTCTCACCCCCAATATTTTCTCAATTTCTTTTTTGTTAGAGGGGATAACATTTTTTTTTTGTTAGAGGAGATAACAATTCCAGAATATGTTTACCTGCTGGATTTATGTATCAGTGAGTGTCTCCGTCTGAAGACCTGTTTCACAGACCATAGCCTAGTCAGTAAGTTCCTGATCAAATCTAACATGTTTTGATATTTACATTGTATTGGTTTGTCTGGAAAGAGTAACTGCAGATTGGACTATGCAGCCTCAAAGCCAAAATGAAAGAATATAGGTTAAGATCAAAAAGCAAGATAGAAAGTTGGTAGCTGAATAATATAGAAATATGACAACACAGCCGGGGAAAATAAATGGTAGTAACTAATATCTCTATAAAAAATGAACCAGAGATGGAAAAATAAATATTAAATGTGTCATAAATTTGTTTTATAACCCCACAGTTAGTTACTGAGTTAACAAAAATATTTCCTTGTGTTCCGATAAGGGGAGCTGCCAGTAAGAAAAATCACTGTAGATAAAGTTGCAACAGGTCATACTATGAATTTAGAACATAAAAGCACAAGGGCAGGAAATATAGGATGCTGCAACATTTTTTAGCTGTTAAATAAAGTTAATAACATTCTCAGCTTGATAAGCTACCCTAGTGCTTTTAAGTAAAGATGTCTCAAATACCAGTGATTTTTCCCATTTTCATGGTGTAAATATCTCCATCTTGGCACTCACAGATAGAACCAGTACAAGTACCAGATTTTACAGTCCCAGAAGCAATTGTGCATATCATGCCCAACAGTGATTTGGACTGGCAGATGAAAGAATGAATGGAGATGAGTGCACAACTGTAGCAAACACATGGGAAGTAATTTCTAATTAAACAAAATATCTGGGCGATTAAATACAAAATGACACCAACTCTGTTCTTTTGAATGGATAACAACGTTAGTTGTTGCTGCCTTTCTCCAATTATTAGTTACTGGGAGACATGATAGCAGTATTCCAATATTTGAGGGTTGCCACAAAGAAGAGGGGACAAGACAAAAAACAATGGATGGAAACTAATGAAGGAAAGAAGCAACTCAGAATTCAGGAGAAATTTCCTAACAGAACAATTAGCCAGTGAAATGGCCTTTTTATTATATTTTTTTCCAACTTCGATCTGATTTTAAAAATAATAATAATGAGTTTTCAGCAGACAAAGAAGGAGAAAGGCATCTTTAGGCATTCTAATGAACTTATGAATGTGAATGTTCTCCCTAAAGCCATTATATGCAAGCTACATCTTTCCTTTATTTAGCATTGGAGCGTTATCAAAAATACCGATAAGGCAACACTTGGAATACTGCATCTAGTTTTGGTCGCCACGTTTTTTAAAAAAGGTGTGGAGACTCTAGAAAGAGTGCAGAGAAGAACAACAAAGATGATTAGGGGACTGGAGGCTAAAACATATGAAGAACGGTTGCTGGAACTGGGTGTATCTAGTTTAATGAAAAGAAGAACTAGAGATGACATGATAGCATGTTGCAATATCTCAGGGGTTGCCACAAGGAAGAGGGAGTCAAGCTATTCTCCAAAGCACCTGAGGATAGAAGAAGCAATGGATGGAAAGTAATCAAGGAGGGAAACAACTTAGAACTGTCAGGATAAATTTCCTGACAGTTAAAATAATTTGTCAGTGGGACAACATGCATCCAGAAGTTGTGAATGCTCCAACACTGGAAGTTTTTAAAAAGAGATTAGATAACCATTTGTCTGAAGTGGTTTTGGGTTTCCTGCCTAAGCAGGGAGTTGGGCTAGAAGATATCCAAGGTTACTTGTAACCTGTTATTCTATTCTATTCTATTCTATTCTATTCTGTTCTGTTCTATTCTATTTCCAAGTAGATTTGGCCAAGTTTCTATTTTCCCACTTCCTGGGGAATAGGCCATTTCAGCAGACTGAACTTTCTTTTGAAAATAGGTTTGTGTGCATAATATTTTTTTCCAGACAAATGTGCTTTATAGATGTTCGCTAACAGGTGTTTCAGCAGCTTGTGGGCAAATGGTTAAATATTCATTATTGCTGGAAAGGAAAATAAAAGGGCTTGTTGTTGTTGTTGTTTTAACTAGCTATGTGGGAAATTGCAAAGTTGCAGAAAACACCTTCTTCTGGGCTCTGTGGTTAATCAGATTGTCTAATAGGGAGAGCTGAGGAAGAAAAGTTGCTGTGAGAATGGTGTCCATCAAGATTTCTTTGTCTTGTGCTTTTAGAAAACAGCCTATGTAGTACCGAAGGAACCAGTGAAGGGCAGCAAAAAAAATTTACTACCAAACTCTGGGCGTGGTTTATTGTATGGGTATGGCTTGATGGTTACTTGATGTGACTGGGTAGGAGTGGCTTACCGACCAAGATATGTACTGTATTTGTACTGTATTATTGTTATGTTGTGAACTGCCCTGAGTCCTCGGAGAGGGGCGGCATACAAATCTAATTAATAATAATAATAATAATAATAATAATAATAATAATAATAATAATAATAATAGGTTGCTCTTAAAATCCCCATTTTTTCCCAGTTATTCAAGTTGTTTATTAATAAGATTTTTGGTCAACAATTATTTTTAACAATAGTTAAAAATAAATGGATTGTTTCTCTCATTTTTAACATTTTCCCCTTTTTGCTTATGATTTTTTGCCTTTCTTCAATTTTTTTTGTTTTTTTAATTATTATTATTATTATTATTATTATTATTATTATCATCATCATCATCATCATTATTATTATTATTATTATTATTATTATTATTATTATTAAGATAAGTTTTCAAATATGTGCTTGGACTCTTTTTCAGTTGATTAAGTCACATTATTTGAATAGCCACAAAAAGGACAAATGATTTTATTTGTTGAGGAGCACAGTAACATTTTAAGGTTTTGTACTGAACTCACAAGGCTCCGTATGATAACAGGTTAGGCAAGTAGCTCAGTTTTCTTTAATTGCTATAAAAATTCAATTCCAGATAATGCTTAAAATGATTAAAGCGTTCATACTATTTAATTATTTCCTATTTTAAAAGCAATTAAGGATCATACCAAGGTAATAGAGAAGGAAGGACAATAAAAAAATTATTAAGTATTCAATAAACAGTACATAAACTTACTGCACCTACTGCGTCTCACCCCCCTGGAGGCAGCAGCCCATCAAGGGAAGGGACTTAAATTCAGAGCAATAAATGGGGGTTGTCTCATGCTGAAATCAGAAGCAGAAAAGAAATGTAATTTGGAGTTTGTTTCGAAGGAAACTGCTTTAAAATGGAAGTCCAGGAGACTCTGAAATTTCAGAACTGGAAACTAACCAAGATGGATTGTTAGAATTTTCTTCTGCGGTCACTGTCAGAACTACCGCCCACTAAATCATAGAACCACGAATGTTATAGATGCCGTACATCATTGTGAAGAATAAAACTATATAATTAGACAACATGAGAAATAATTGGTTGGGACAATGGCACTTTGAACATTGGGAGTTAATCGTTCAAAATCCCAGTCAATTAGCCATCATATTAGCCATTAATTTGAACTGCCATTGATTCCTTCAGTAAGGGAGAGACAATGTATTAGAACTTAGAAGAAAAAAAAGTGGCATGGAATAGGGGCAAAATTTGAAGCTTTTGTGTTCATTGTTGGAATGGAATTAAGACATCTCCCCCAGGCTTTTATATTTTATGTTTGGTATGTATGTGCTGTCTGGTTTTTAATCGTTGGGGTTTTATATATCTTTTTATTATTATATTTGTTCTATTGCTATACTGCTTTTTATTGCTGTTGTGAGCCGCCCCGAGTCTTCGGAGAGGGGCGGCATACAAATCTAATAAATTATTATTATTAAATTATTATTATTGCTGCTTTTTCTTTGTTTCTTTTATGCTTATTTTGATTGCTGTTTTTTCTCATTATTTTCTACTTTATGCTTGTTTTAAGTTTAGTGTTTTGTGGTAAAAGGTTTTTTTAATGTTTATTACATGACTTTTTTTCAACATTTTAACAATGGTTTTGATTATTTTAGTCATCTCAATATTAGGGGTTTTTATATCTCTTTGGGAAAAATCTGAACACAAATGGTTTATATTTCTTCCCCTTTTTAAACTACTCAAGTATTAAAACTTGACAATACGTCTTTTTATTCCTTGTAATGTAAGTTGATTTAAAGCAAAACAAAATGGATCAATAGTATTTTTTTTTCTTGTTAATATCCCACCATTATAGTATTAGTCATTATCCAATGGCTAATACTGTAATGGTGGGATATTAACAAGAAAAAAAATACTATGGTCGAACCTATTTCTCTAATATTTGTAAATGAAAACATGGAAATATTTTTTTTTTCATACTGCATATTGAGCTACAAAAATAACCTTTTTGGGTGTGCATTAAGACGTGGAAAAGAAGCATGTTAATTTATTATCAACGTGAAAAATCTGATTTTTATTGGTAGAGAAAATGCTAACAAATATATATGGCATGAAATTGCCTCACGGGGCAATTGTTTTTTTCTAATTGGTATAATTATAACACTTTCATTTTGTAATATTTGTTCTGGTTCACCAGGACAGATTATATTAAAAACATAGCACATTGCTCTGAAGTGGTACCCAAATTTCAGGTCAGCCCAATGATTGAATCCATGACCTTAGATAAAATTAGATTTAATTGATGCGGATTACCGCTATTTCTAAATCACTGCCTAATAAATAACGATTTAAGCAAACAAACTGGGCAGATTGGAGCAGACTGAAACAGCCTACAGATGGATGGACTGGGGAAAAAACATAATAATTTTGGTCTTTTTATTTGTTTTCTCAAGCAATTCATGAAGTGAGAGTGCCATCTATAGGATTTCTTTAAAAAAAAAAAAACCCATACCTTTCTGCTGTTACTAAAATCTTGGCTTCTGTTAAAAAGAACCATTAAAGATTAATGGTGTTTACTTGTCTGGTTGCCCAGTGTTTTGCATTCTGTTTGTCTGATCTAACCAGTCTCTTTTAAAAAAGACTTCATTTCTCTCTCATTCTCTCATGGGAAGGCCCTTTGTCTATTCAGATGTTTAAACAGCCACCATAATTTGGAGTTCCAGGCAAACAAGGAACAACAGTTTCTTGTTAAAGTTCCACACAGAAAGCTTGTGCCAGCCAAACGACACAGATTTTGGAAACATTGACTGGTTCCCAGTAATACCTGGGGGCTACAAGGAAGTACGGTGGTTGCCATATTGCTCGGCTTGCCTGATTTATGCTAGTTGATTGTGGCAAAAAATAAAAATATAAAAACCAAAGGACAGAGTGGCTCAATGGCTAAGACGCTGAGCTTGTTGATCGAAAGGTTGGCAGTTCAGCGGTTTGAATTACTAATGCTGTAAAATGGGGTGAGCTCCTATTACTTGTCCCAGCTTCTGCTAACCAAGCACGTAACAAATGCAAGTAGAAAAACAGGGACCACCTTCCGAGAAGAAAGCAATGGAGAAAACTCTATGGAAGTTTCTATTATGCCATTAAGGTCAAGCTCTTCTCAAAGGAGGAGTGGTCTTTTTTAGTATTCATAATCAAACTTATTAATTTTTTGAAATGTCAGTTCCTGGACTTGCAGAGGAGTGAGTGGGGGAAGAGATGAAATATACATTGCCATGAAAACTCTGGCTCTTATAATCTTCTGTGCAAATATGAAACGATAGTGACTGCTGACACTAAAATGCAAGTCTTCAATTTTGGTGTCGTTGGGATCTTCCTTCCTTCCTTCCTTCCTTCCTTCCTTCCTCTTTATTCCTTTCTTTCTTTCTTTCTTCCTTTCTTTCTTACTTACTTACTTTCTTTCCTCTTTTTCTCTCACTCTTTCTTTTTCTTTCTTTCTTTCTCTCTCTTTCTTTCTTCTTTTCCTATTTCTTTATTTCTTTCTTTTCTTTTTTCCGTTCTCTCTCTTTCCTTTTCTTTCTTTCTCTCTCTTTCTCTTTCCTTTTCTTTCTTTCTTTCTTTCTGTCTGTCTCTCTCTCTCTCTCTTTCTTTCTTTCTCTCCCATTTAAAACAATAAGCAATGAATAGTGAACGAAGAAACAATTCTGTTTAGAATCTGCAGACAGAAAATTTAATGTTTTCTGGCATTTGATACTAACTAGGTAAAGGGAAGAAAACACCCCCAATCCTATCCTTTTGCATGTTAATCGGATGCAAATTTTAAGAGGGTGGAGCAAAGGGTTTCGTGGGCCATGATCAAATGACAGTGAAACGGAGCCAAGGTTTCCCACTTAGCTCATTGATATTCAGCAAGTTTCTTTGCATTCGGTGATGACATATAAAGCTGAGAAATGAAATATGGACATAATTTAGAAAGCAAATGTGCCTTTCTTTTTTTTATGTTAAATAAAAGCAATCAGTAAAGAAGGCAACATATTTCACAATCAAGAAAAGTATTTCCCAAATAATTATCATGAGACTTTAAGTAAACTGTCACAGATGAGGGTAATGACAATACTAACAAGAAATCTAAGAACTCGATGGTGTGTGCTAACTCTAAAATCTATAAACTGAAAATTCTGAAACCAGTATGAAAAAAAACCCCAGTTCAAACTTGTCTTTTTGGTAGATAGGTGATTGGTGCTCCCCTTTTAATTGCCTGAATAATTTTTCATGGTATTGACATTTCTTTTTGCATTTTTTAAAAATTACTCCTCGATGGTATACATCAATACGTATACCCTAACATCTTAAGTACTAACCTATATTTATACATTATCATAAAATAAGCAAATAATCTTACATAAGTCATTATCAATTTGCTTTTCTGTTTCCCCTATTCCAAATCATAGCACTCCCCTCTCTCACGCTTTCTTTCCTCTCCTGTCCTTTATTTATTTATTAGATTTTTTTATTTATTTGATTATTTTTATGCCGCCCTTCTCCTTAGACTCAAGGTGCTTACAACATGTTAGCAATAGCACTTTTTAACAGAGCCAGCACATTGCCCCCACAATCCGGGTCCTCGTTTTACCCACCTCGGAAGGATGGAAGGCTGAGTCAACCTTGAGCCGGTGATGAGATTTGAACCGCTGACCTACAGATCTAGCAGTCAGCTTTAGTAGCCTGCAGTACCGCACTCTACCCACTGCGCCACCTCGGCTCTTTCTTTTTCCTTCTTTTCCTTCTGCCTACTTCCTACTTCCTTCTTCTTCCTTCCTCTGACTTTCACCTCCTCTTTCTCAACCTCTCATCCCCTCCCTCTTCCTTTTCCTCCTCCTCCTTTTCCTCCTCCTCCCCCCTCCTCATCCTTCTTCCTTCTCACCTTCTAACTTCCTCCCTTCCTTTTCTCCTCTCCTCTCTTCTATCTCCTCTTTTTCCTTCTTATTTCCACCCCCAGAGTACAGTCATTCATACATATCTTGTGAGTAATGGTTTTTGACATCTTATGATGCTCCGAGTCTTTGGAGAGGGGCGGCATACAAATCTAAATAATAATAATAATAATAATAATAATAATAATAATAATAATAATAATAATAATAAATGTGGGACTTCCGACTTCCGACTGACTAAATTCTGAAGCATAACACACCAGACATTGTGATCGTGGAGAAAAAGAAAGTATGGATCATCGACATCGCAATCCCAGGAGGCAGCAGAATTGTAGAGAAACAGCTAGAGAAATTAGTGAAATACGAAGATCTAAAAATCGAGCTGCAACGACTCTGGCATAAGCCCGTGAAAGTGGTCCCAGTGGTACTTGGCACGCTGGGCGCAGTGCCAAAGGATCTCAGCAGACATTTGAAAACCATCGGAATTGACAAAATCTCCATCTGTCAATTGCAAAAGGCCACTTTACTGGGATCGGCAAACATAATTCGCCGCTACATCACGCAGTCCTAGGTGCTTGGGAAGCACCCAACTGGTGATGAAATACGAAATCCAGCATAGTGATCTCGTTTGCTGTGTTGTACTGACATAATAATAATAATAATAATAATAATAATAATAATAATAATAATATAATGATGATGTACATCACTCAGAGTACCTTGTTAAGATGGGTAGGTATCCATAGAGGGTCCCCACCACTATGGCTAATTGGGTGCAGCTCCCTGGCTCTGGTGCATGAGCGCACATTCAAGTGAAATTTTGCTTCCTGCAGCTGTGCAAGTAGCAAAATCTCACATGGGGACACATGTGCATGGGTGTTTTGGTGATGTTTTTTGCTCCTCACCAAAATATGTGCACATGTGCATCCCAGTGCAAGCTTTTGCTACCTGCACAGGTACAGGAAGCAAACTTTTGCTCAAATACACACTCTTGCACCAGAGTCACGGAGCTGCACCAAATTAGCCATACCCGTAAGAACCCACTACGGGTGACTATAGTAATCAATTATATAAACTCACAAAGGAACAATTTACTATTATCTCTACTCCAATTGCTTTTCTTGGTGTAGAACTGCTGGACACAGAAAAATAATGTGGATTGTAGAGATGCTGTGATTATTCAAGAGTGTACAAACAAGGGGGCATGTTCTCACATGCAGAATGGGGTGAAGAGCATCATCATTCTTCAAAAGCTTACAGCTTTGACATTTTAAAAAGTAACATATCTCATATCGGGTAAAATATCAGAAGCCAAGGGAATGGCTAAATATGATTTTGTTGTCTATAGAGCCAGAGTCCTTTGATATTAATCACAATGGAGAGTTGGGACGGTGGAGAAAGAAGATGTTTGATTTGCGCAAGTTGATTTTTATCATGGTTGAATTATCATATTTTTGTGGTTATGGATAGGTGAAAGTTTACTAAAAGAAGTTTCTACTTTGTTGCTGTTTTAAAAAGGATGGCAAATAGAAAGTTTAAATAGGGGGGAAATCCTATCAGAACAACTACGGGCCAAGCAAAGAGAGAGGAGAGGAGAGGAGAGGAGAGGAGAGGAGAAGAGAAGAGAAGAGAAGAGAAGAGAAGAGAAGAGAAGAGAAGAGAAGAGAAGAGAATTTTATTGCCCAAGTGTGATTGGAAACACAAGGAATTTGTCTTGGTGCATATGCTCTCAGTACACATAAAAGAAAAAATAACTTCATCAAGGATCATTCACCACAAGTGGTCAAAAGTCCAGAAAAGTCTAATGTTGTGCCAGAAAATTCAGCAAGTATGATGCATCTTGGCATTTCAAATCTACCAGGGAGGGAAAGATTCCAACTCCAGCATTCAATTCAGAAATCTTTCTTTAGTCCCTTCAAACATGTACTTTACTCTTTATAAGCCAAATTACTTTGAGAACATTTGCCTTTCAACCTTATCAAAATGTGTATTATGCTCTCACAGCAGACTCTTGAGCAAACACATTTTAATTCATTAAGCACTGTAAGATTTCACAATAAGTGCCACCACAGTATGGCTTGATAAGAAGAGTAGACTGTGAAAGAAGACACAGCTTATTGTTATGGAAATGTGCATTTCAAAAAGGTGGATAACTAGCTATTGACATAAGTTCCTAATTCTTAATTTTTGTGAAGAGTGGGTAGTTTTGTTCTATTAATCTGTCTATTCATTAAATGAACAGGTGTTTTTTTTTAATTGCAGAGCTGGACTGAAAGCTGATCTGTGATTTTCAAAGTAATAATATTTTGCCTCTCTCTTTCTTTTGTTCGGAATAGCTTTTCTTTTCTTTTTCTTTAATTTATGTGGTCTATAAAATACATTCACCTTTTTCCTCCCTCTTTTTTCTTTTTATTTGATGGCCTGGAGCCTTGAAGAGTTGAGTAATATTGAGAATTAATCAGGCTCTTTAATCAGGTAATTGATTTCTGTAGGAGATTGTGATGTTTAAAGGGTCATTCCTTGGAGTTTGGTCCCACATTTTAGAAGATGAATCAGAAACCTATACTTTTGAGGATGGTCTAATCCAGTGAAGGGCTACAAAAAGTTTTACTACCACACTCTGGGTGTGGCTTATTTTGTGGGAGTGGCTTGCTGATCATATGGCCAGGCGGATGGCTGAAAGGTCATGTGACTGACTTATAACAATTTTTTTATTATTTTTCATAAAAAGACAAACAAATACAAACAAACAATGAACATAAAGTGGGGGTGTATTTCCCCCGCTTCTTATGAAAGTATAAATTCAAATATAGAAAAAGAATACATATGTGTTAACTATTATAAAAAAAAAGAAAAGATTAATAAATTTGGATTGAAGTTTACAAATCTTAATGTGGGTATTAAGGTTAGTATAACATAGTTACCAGAAAGGAAAGATACCTTTAATATAATCCTAATTACTATAATAAAATAGTGTTAAACCTTCAATCTAAACAGTAAGACTAAATTCAACTATTATACTTCAAAAATCTTAATATATTGTTTATACTTATACATACATAGCTATATCATAATCATCAAAAAATCCTTTTAAACTAATATTACTATTACTATGTGACTGACTTAAAGGCGGCCAACGTGATGTCACTCAAATCAAGAGTTTGGGTTAGGGTGCCTGGCCACTCTTCCCCTCAAAGAGATACAATTTCCCTATCTATTTACTGTTACTGAACATCCAAAATATACTATTTAATTCTATGTATATATGCCATATGTGTACATACATATTACACACAGGCACACAAAAATATGCATTATCTACTATATAAACTGCATGTGTATGTACACACACATATGCACACACAGCTCTTCTAAAATTATACGCATTCAACCTCATTTACTGAGATAGGAAAAACGTACCCACAGCACAGAAAGGAAATTACTTAAGACCCACCTGTATCGCCAGGCATGGGGGAACTGAGACACCTCCCCCAGGCTTTTACATTTTATGTATGGTATGCGTGTGTTGCGTGGTTTTTTTTTTAAATGATGGGTTTTTTAACTCTTTTTTAATATTAGATTTGTTTTTCATTGTAACATTGTTATTATTGTTGTTGTGAGCCGCCCCGAGTCTTCAGATAGGGGCGGCATACAAATCTAATAAATTATTATTATTATTATTATTATTATTATTATTATTATTATTATTATTATATAAATAAAATGGAAGGAAAAAATCGCCCAAATCTCTTTCTCATGCACATCCCCTCACAAGATTCTGTTTCCATGCGCATAAGCAAAATCTCGCTCGGATGTATGCACACCAGAGATGTGGAGCTGTGTACACAGCACACCATTAGTGATGGGAGAAGCAACCCCCACCTGTATACGTTGTATAGTGCAGTGTTTCCCAACCTTGGCAACTTGAAGATATTTGGACTTCAACTCCCAGAGAATTCTGGGAGTTGAAGTCCAGATATCTTCAAGTTGCCAAGGTTGGGAAACACTGGTATAGTGAATATATGAGATTTGTGTTACTTTTCAGTTTTGAACGGGGGTGATAATACCAAGATGGTTGCACCATGTCCAACTTTTTTAACGGCAAAGATTTTAAAATTGGAAAAAACAAATAAGGGTTGTAAGATCACTGGAATTTGAAAAGACTGGCAATTCCAGGACAGTCCAACCCTGAAATTATTTAGCTTATTGTTTTGTACAGGTAATTTATTTTTACAGAAGTGCCTTTTTGTACAGATAATTTGTACAGGTTTTGTACAGATAATCCATTTACTTTTACAGAGTGTCTTTTTTTTGGGGGGGAGGTTTGTCAATTTGTGCTGAAGTAAGAGATTCATCTTTAGACCAAGAATGGGGGTGGGAGAAATGAAAGTGTCAAACTAAAGGCATTCAACTGGATTTCACAAAATCCTAAATAAAATGGGGGGGAAAAGTGATATGGTTAGAGATATATGTCACACTGACCAGCCTTTTCTGGAGAAGTATTGATTCTTTTAAGTCCCTGGAAATTTCAAATAAAGACGTTAAAGGTGTGGAAAGGTGTGAGAAGATTATTTTCTATTTCTGTCTGTCAGGCTTGGAAGAAAGCATGCTTTTTCATGAACAAAAATAGTTCTGTTATATTCTCAGACTGAGATTCAGTCAGATCATCCATTCTGGAGGGGAAAATACTAACTGCTAATTGGCTAGACTGTCTGACAGCTCCAGTGAAGTGCTGCAAACAATTTTACTACCACATTGTGGGTGTGGCTTATTTTGTGGGTGTGACTTGCTGGCCATGTGACCAGGTGGGAGTGGCTTGACAATCATGTGACCAGGGGGTGGCTTGAAGGTCATGTGACTGGCTTAAAGGTGGCCAACGTGACTTCATGTTGTTGTGGTTAGCTCTGGCCCAGCTCCTGCCCCAAGGACTGTGGATGTGGGGGAGACATCCACATGCTACAGGCCTGTTTGGCCCCGGTGGAATCTGATGATGAAGGCTCCTCTGACCAAGAAGACATGAGTGACAGGGAGGAGGAGAGTGTGGCAGACAGCTCAGAAGGAGATCAATTATCTAGCTCCTCCTTGGATTCAGAACAAGAGTTGATGATACAGCCACGCATGTGGAGAGCGATGCATAGACAACAACAACTGAGAGATTATTATCAAAGAAAATGAGGCCACCTGTGGTTGGGTGGGGCTGTGGTAATTAGTGAGGCTGCTAATTAGCAGCGTGTGGATTTGGCCATTGTGGAGGATTATCTGATCGTTATGTTTTGTGACTGCTTTACTAACTTTGACCTTTTGTGTGCTGATTTTTCCCCGCTTTGAAACTAAAGCAGAGCAAAGTGTGTTTCACTTTGTGAAAGAAGGACTGTGAATTGCCTCACAGCTGCAAGTTAAGTATCACAGAACTGATAAGGGACTTGTACAAATTACCAGTTTGTTTGGAGACGAGTGCTCTTTGCTATACCAAAAGAGGGCTTAATTTAAGTGAATTTTCATTATAAAGAACATTGTTTTGAATTTTCAAACGTGTGTGTGTGAAATTTGTATCTGTGCATTTTCGGGAGGAGTCTACCAGAGAGCCCGACAGAACACACGTCAAGGATAACTTCCTGATCAAACAAAGGAAGAGACATCTCCATTTCTCCCTCTCCCTCCCAAATACCTAACCTTCCCCCCACTCCCATTTCTATGGCAGAAAAGCTAGGAATCAGTGTGGAGGCTGACATTGTTATTGGTTGTCCATAGTATTCTCAAGAGTCTTCTCCAAATTGTTGTTGTTACTTGTGAAGTCAGGTCAGATCCATTGGGACCCCAAGGGCAACATTACTCCAACTCTCCCAGTCCTCTACCATCCCTCCAAGTCCGTTTAAGCTCTTCTCCATTATCAAAGTTCAAAAGCATTGATATTCCTACTATCCCACTTAAAAGTGGAGTCCAATCTCCACTTCCAGGCAGTGTTACAGGGAATACATAATTTGCAATGTTTTGATCTTTGTAGGTATGTCGTAATACATATGCATCTAAAAGTGCAGTTTTATAACACAGTGCAAACTTGCTTATCCTAGTAGAACAGGAGGCTTAAATTGTTCATCTCAGCAGAACCTCAATTCTCGTGTGTTCTTAGGCAATTTAGCAGCCTCTGCAGAACATTCCTAAATTAAGTTTGTCTCCCAATTCAATTGTATCTTTTCTGTCTCTCTAGTAGTAAATAGTGAAAGTTGGACAAAGAATCAACACAATTGCTGATTTAATTTAAACAATTTCTGACTTTTTATAACAGTTTATTTCCATTCCTTCTTTTCCTTCACGATGCCTTTCATCAGTAGCTTGGATAAAGATGGAAAAATAAATAGCTCAAGCCTGTAAATTAATATAGGATTAATAATTGAATAACACCAGTGATAATAATGATTGACACACAGATCTAAAATGCCAAAAATCTTTCCCATACTTTATTACTGAAAACTTTAAAATGCTTTAAATTAATGTGCTGTATAATTCACTATATAATTTATATACGGTAATCTATATTTGAGTCACTACATAATTTAGGCCATGTATTTGATAATGCTGGATGATGTGATTTAAGAAGTGATTTAAAAAAGATTGTGCATGTATGAGATCAGAATTTATTGCGTGTAAAAATCAATGACTATCACTGATTTGATGTCCTAGAATCAATGCAGCTTGTATTTTGAGGTCTTTATGGTTGACCAAAGAAATTACGTTTTCTCCATCTTTGAGTCCTAGATAAAGATTAATATTAACTAAAATGAAATTATTGGTAATTGTGAGTCTCTTCTTTCCCATGGATACTCTGTTAAGAATCTATTGCTAATGAAGAAGTTTCTACACATTTCGTAAAGTCCTTGAGTTCTTAGGCTATATTGGCCAGCTTATGTCACCAAAGTGAAGTCTCGAGATAAATGATTATCAGACTATTCATGAACTGGGAGAGCCAGTGGTAACAAAATCAGCCAGGCATAGCAACTAAGTCAGCCAATGGGAGAATCTGAGTCTGTGCAGATAATCGAAACTGAAACTAGAAGCTAGTAAGCCTTGCTCAGCCTACTCTGTAATCTCAGTCCACTCTGACCTGCTGAAATGAAACTAACTGTTATCCATAGTGGCTGGAGGATGGGAAGACAGTGCCTTTTAGCCAATCAGGGACCGAGTCTGAAGTATAAAAGAGCCCCTCTACTGTCACTCCCCCTCTTTTGACTCAGTCCTAGCCATAAAGGACTAGTTTCTCCCATCCTTGAAGGAATTCCACCCATCTTTCATTTATCAGTCTCTGGTTTTCTGTCATCTTATCAAGTGAGTTACCCCTCCCCCCCAGTGATAGCTATCATTCTATTGGGTAGAAGGATGTGGACCAGCCAAAGCAGAATGCAGTATTGCAAGCTAATTCTGCCCACTGCCAGAAGTTCAACCCCAATGGGCTCAAGGTTGACTCAGCTTTCCATCCTTCCCGGGTGGGTAAAATGAGGACCCAGATTGTTGGGCTCAATAGGCTGACTCTGTAAACCACTTAGAGAGTGCTGTAAAGCACTGTGTGTAAAGAAGTAGTATATAGGTCTAAGTTGAATTCCAGTCCCAGGACAGTTAAAAACATATCATTATAAATGTCGTCTCCCTTATTAATTTTCAGAACTGTAAAGTTTTGCAAGTTAAAGATCAACACACTAAGACTGATTTTCTCCATAAAACTCTTCACACTTTGCTAGTTTGCTAAATGTAACATTTGGGTGCATTCATTATACTTAGCAGGAAATAATTCTTGCTGACTGCATCTTAGTGAAGCCCATTATTTATAGATTTCAAATAAATATTCTGGCCATTACCTCATTGGAAAATAGTTAAGAAAGATGTATTGGATTTCAGCATCTGGAAATGTTTGGCAATGATTAGATTTTTTTTAAAAAAAAAAATCCATAGTAATGTGTGTTTTCCAGAATCGAAGGCAAAAAAAAAAGTCTTATAAATGAATCTCTGTAAAAAGAATACGGGGCCAAAGATGGGCTACAAAAATAGTGGAAGGTCTTAAGCATAAAATGTATCAGGAAAGACTTAATGAACTCAATCTGTATAGTCTGGAGGACAGAAGGGAAAGGGGGGACATGATAGAAACATTTAAATATGTTAAAGGGTTAAATAAGGTTCAGGAGGGAAGTGTTTTTAATAGGAAAGTGAACACAAGAATAAGGGGACACAATCTGAGGTTAGTTGGGGGAAAGATTAGAAGTAATGTGAGAAAATATTATTTTACTGAAAGAGTAGTAAATGCTTGGAACAAACTTCCAGCAGACGTGGTTGGTAAATCCACAGTTACTGAATGTAAACGTGCCTGGGATAAACATAGATCCATCCTAAGATAAAATACAAGAAATAGTATAAGGGCAGACCAGAAAATAAGGGACTGTACATAGGCATCAGCGGGCCACCATTCCTGGCACAACTGGAAAAGGCCAGGAGCATGGGAGCAAATGCGGGCACATGAGTGCCCAGACAGATTTCAGCTTCTGGGCATACGCAGAAGCTGAATTTTGTGCAAGGATGTACATGAGAGAGATTTCTGGGGGGGGGGGGGTTTGCTTCCAGGCATGCACAGAAGCAAAGGAGCCCAAAAGTCGGCCAAAATTGGTAATTGACCGCCACTGCTCGTCCGCCACCCACTTCACCGTGCCGCTCGCGGCGACTCCACCACAAGTAGAACACCAGCTCCGCCATGCTGCTCACGGCAGCTCTGTCACGAGCGGCTTGTCCACTCACACACACACCACCGCTCCTATGAATACAAAGATGCTGTTATCATAGCAACATAGTGTTCTGTCTGGGTCACTCCAGAAGCCAATACCAACCCAAAAAGAGAAGCCAGACACACTGGTAAAAGGCAAAGGCAGTTTTATAAAATTCAAGAAAAACACAGGTAACAGAAAATGTCCTTACAAACAGGAAAATGCTGTATCTTCAGATATATCCACGAAGGCAAAAGTCGATGCAGCAATAGAGAATTCTTGCTGCCAAGCCAAGGCTGTAGAGAGTAGACCCACACCTCCCATGGGTCTCCCAAAGCTGCTGGGCCACAAGCCAGGAACAGAGACGCTGAGAAACAAGACAGGATAACGCAACTCCAAACTGATAACACTCCACATGGCTTCAAGGCCTGCTTTTTAAACCCTGCTAAGGAGGACCACACCCAAACCCAGCTGTTCCTAATTCAGTGCTGATAATACTTCTTTAATTGCTCCTTTCTTTGATCTGACCGTCTCTGTCGCATGTCAATGACGGCTTGAGCTTCATCACCTAATGACTCCAAACTACTGGCTGGGGAGAGGGCCCCCCACCCCGGGGCTCTCATGCTGTTCTCCTTCATCCCATTCCTGATTTTCCTCTCCCCCGTCCGACTGTTCAGCCCCCTCCTCTTCGCTGTCATCCTCCTCCGGGCATGGAGCCAGCAGAGACACAGCCGGTCCCTGAGCAGCCTCAGGCTGAACCACAACACATAGTATCAAATTAAACAAAATAATTCACATTTTTCTACAGTTCCACACTCCATAATGTGCTAGAGAGGCTATATTAGATCAGTTCACTTGGGGACAGGCGAAAACACTGTAAGTTTCAATTGTGAATCATGCCAAACTCTTTTCATATAGGCACTTACTCCTCCGTTTTCCAACGTAGTACTGAATTTTCACCTTCTAATGATAATCCAAGGAGGGAATCTCTTCTGCTGCTTGATTACAGTGAACCTATTTAAACCCACAACTCTAATTTGCCAACAATATTTTTCACTTCATTTGCAGCAGCCTCACACAGTTAAATTACATGAAATCCATTTGCAATTTTTCTTCTTCTGGAAAATAATAGTGTTCATTACATTCCAAGCATGATAGATTCCTAGACATTCTAGGAAATTCATTAATACGGAGCATAAGCTAGGATTCTTTTTTTTTTCACATTTTCCTTAATACCGATATGCATATTTGACAATATATTAATATCTCTATATCATCTCTCATTTGCAGGAATAAAAATATAATTTTAACGGTATCATTTTCAAATGATAAAGCTGTACATAGAGTGAAGTCAGGCTAAAAAATAATAATAACCTAGTTTCATGTCAAGTAATTATAGGCAGCCTACAAGTCCTTGGTGCCGAATTTTTCATTTATACTACTGAAATTATATATCTTTTTTTTCCTTCTACCTATACCTGATTTTCACTTCCTCCTGCCTTGAAAATTTGACTTTGTAGTTAGGAAATACTAGTTAAGCTGTCACATTATTTAAAAAAATAAAATAATGATATCCTATTTCCATCGGAAAAAAAGCATAAAATTCAACAGTAGCTGTCATATGGGAAGAATTGATGTTACCAAAAATGGGGTGGGGGCAGTAATGGCCTGCTGCCCCCATAGGGAGGGGATGTAGTGGGGGTAGTAGGTTTATGCACTATCTATTGAATAAATAGGTTTTTTTATTGTCCTTCCTTCTCTAGTACCTTAGTATGTTCCTTAATTAGTTTTAAAATAGGAAATAATTAAATAGCATGTTTTTAATCATAAACACTTTAATCTTTTTAATCATTTTTCTAGAACTGAATTTTTATAGCAATGAAAGAAAACTGAGCTACTTGCCTAATCTGTTATCATACTGAACCTTGTGGGTTCAGTACAAAATCTTAAAATATTTTTGTGCTCCTCAACAAATAAAGCTGTCTATCATTTGTCCTTTTTGTGGCTATTCAAATAATGTGATATAATCAACTGAAAAAGAGTCCAAGCACCTATTTGAAAACTTATCTTGGTCGGTAAGCCACTCCCACCCAGTCACATGACCTTTAAGCGACTCCGGTCACTTGGTTGTCAAGCCACTCTTACCGGGTCACATGACCATCAAGCCACACCCACAAAATAAGTCACACCCACAGTGTGGCAAAAACAATTTTGGCAGCCCATCCCTGGTTCCATATCTTATTCCAAGATTCTTGCCTCCAGAAGTGTTCTGTCGAGCTCTCTGGTAGAATCCTCCCAAAAATGCACAGATACAATTTCAGACACATACAAAACAATGTTCTTTATAATGAAAATTCACTTAAACCAAGCCCTCCTTTGGGATAGCAAAGAGCACTTGTCTCCAAACAAACTGGTAATTTGTACAAGTCCCTTATCAGTTCTGTGATACTTAGCTTGCAGCTGTGAGGCAATTCACAGTCCTTCTTTTTTCACAAAGTGAAACACACTTTGCCCTGGTTTAGTTTCAAAGCGGGGGAAAATCAGCACACAAAAGGTCAAAGTCAGTAAAGCAGTCACGAAACACAACGATCAAATAATCCTCCACAATGGCCAAACCCACAGGCTGCTCTTTATAGCAGCCTCACTAATTACCACAGCCCCATCCAACCACAGGTGGCCTCATTTGCTTTGATAATAATCTCTCAGTTGTTGTTGCCTATTCATCGCTCTCCACATGCGTGGCTGTAACTCTTGTTCTGAATCCAAGGAGGAGCTAGATAATTGATCTCCTTCTGAGCTGTCTGCCACACTCTCCTCCTCCCTGTCATTCATATCTTCTTGGTCAGAGGAGCCTTCATCATCAGATTCCACTGGGGGCAAAACAGGCCTGCGGCATGTGGATGTCTCCCCCACATCCACAGTCCTTGGGGCAGGAGCTGGGCCAGAGCTAACCACAACACAGAAGTTATGAATGTTCCAACACTGGAAGTTTAGAAATGATTAGACAACTATTTGTCGCAAATTATATAAGGTTTCCAGCCTGAACAGGGGGTTTGGGTAGACTAGAAGACCTCCATGTTCTCTTCCAACTCTGTTATCCTTTAATTCTCCCTCTTCTATAAAAAGAAATTAATGAGACACTTGACTAAGGATTAGCTTGTACATCTATTCACTTCTACCCAGATTTAGAATAAGAATACTCTTAAATCTGAACTGAAACTGAGAATACAACACTGGATTTTTCTACCCTGGAACAAAAGAGCATAAAACTTCACAGCATTCCTAGTTATCCATTTTTTGTATGCTGAGCTATTTTTAAAAATAAATTCTCTCTGCCTTTTGAAAGATAGATTATGTATTTTAAAATGGTTTAAAATAAATCCAAATGTTTTTTTTTTCCCTTTGCCATACTTCTGAGGTGCCAAAAAAGATTAGTTACATCTAATTTAAATTGGGCTAAATCTATAAATATCCCTAATTGTCATATTTAGTACTGACAATGGGAGCACCTGTTTGAAATAATCTGACCTACACAACTAGTAGAATTTTTCATCTAGTCATTGGAAATATCATTCACAATTATAATAATCATCCTATGGAGACTCTAGACCAAAAATGAGTTATTGGAAACATCTGTTCAAGCTTCAAAGCTGCAAGTTGCTATTAATATAATATTTCTATATAAATTGGCTCTTTAGGCTACCCTTCTGTAAGCCATATTTGGAATAAATCTGGTTGTGCATGTCTGAGTAGACATAAAAAAGAGTTACCCTATTAGTTAGCAGAATAACAGAATAATATAGGGACTTTGGAGATCTTCTAGTCCAGCCCCTTGCTTAAGCAAGACACCCTATGCCATTTCAGACAAATGGTTATCCAATATCTTCTTAAAAACTTCCAGTGTTGGAGTACAGTGCTGGCTCATATTTAAGTTTCTTAAGAAATTGATCCTTTAATTACCTAACATTACAACATGTACACACAAACACACACACACACATACACACACTAATCAACACCTGGCTAATTGCCTTTGTTTCAAAAGTGGCAAGTATACTGTATATTCCTGCTCTATTGTAAGAAAAAGGAAAGAAGGGAGGGAGGGAGGGGAAGGAAGGAAGGAAGGAAAGAAATGAAGGAAGGAAGGAAGAAAAAGAAAGAAAGAAAGAAAAGAAAAGAAAGAGAGAGAGAGAAGCTAATTGCCTTTGTTTCAAAAGTGGCAAGTATACTGTATATTCCTGCTCTATTGTAAGAAAAAGGAAAGAAGGGAGGGAGGGAGGGGAAGGAAGGAAGGAAGGAAAGAAATGAAGGAAGGAAGGAAGAAAAAGAAAGAAAGAAAGAAAAGAAAGAGAGAGAGAGAAGCTAATTGCCTTTGTTTCAAAAGTGGCAAGTATACTGTATATTCCTGCTCTATTGTAAGAAAAAGGAAAGAAGGGAGGGAGGGAGGGGAAGGAAGGAAGGAAGGAAAGAAATGAAGGAAGGAAGGAAGAAAAAGAAAGAAAGAAAGAAAAGAAAGAGAGAGAGAGAAGCTAATTGCCTTTGTTTCAAAAGTGGCAAGTATACTGTATATTCCCTCTATATTGTAAGAAAAAGGAAAGAAGGGAGGGAGGGAGGGAAAAAAGGAAGGAGGGAAGGAAGGAAGGAAGGGAGGGAGGAAGGAAGGAAAAGGAAGGAAAGAGAATAGGGGAGAGGAGAGGTACAAAGGGAAGGGGAAGGAAGGGAAGGGGAAAAAAGAAAGAAAGAGAGAGAGAGAAGAAAAGAAAAGAGAAAAACAAAACAAAATAAAATAAAATAAAACAGCTTTAGCATTTTTTTTAGTTTTTATCCTCCATTGGTTTAACGTGCTCCTTCCATTCCTCAACTGAAAGATAACTCAAAGATATCTAAAGGTCTTGACTATGTTCTTTCCATATATATACAGTATATTCTATTGATGTTTACTCTGCATTGATCTTAGTTTTTGAGCAATTCATATTTAGCTGTTCCTCAGTTTCTCAGTACAATAAATTTCTATGGCCAAAATATTTCAAGTGTATTATAGTGCATGCATTATCAACGTATAAAGTCTCTGCAATTATATTGATCTGTCACTATCTGGATATGGGTTTGTCTTTTAATCATAGCAGCACTTCAAAGTTCACATTAACCTAATGTAAAGTATAATGAGCCAAACATATTTATTCCTATATATGAGGTTCAGTCAATAGATGGTCTTGATCACTATATCTAATTTGCATTGAAATATTTACTGTAACATCTTCCAGTGAGTATGAAACGTGTTTTTACTTATCCATTTTGCTAATCCCAGAGCTTTTGATATTGATTATGTTATGTACTGCCAACAAGTTTAAATAGAATTTCTCCCTTTCTTTCACTAAAATATTCTCTCTTTTGCAGAATGGATCTTAAAATGTCACATTAAAAATCAATGTGATTCTTAAAGGGTGGGGATTTTTTTTTTTGGGGGGGGGTGTCATTTAATGACCCCGTAATCCAGAGGTGGGCAATTAATTTTGCCATGGGGCCACATGAGAAATTGGGATTTATTTATTTTATTTATTTATTTATTTATTGGATTTGTATGCCGCCCCTCTCCGTAGACTCGGGGCGGCTAACAACAGTAGTACAAAACAGCATGTAAATCCAATACTAAAACTAATACTAAAACAATTAAAAAAAACCTTATATGTAAAACCAAACATACATAAAAACAAACACACCATGCATAAATTGTAAAGGCCTAGGGGGAAAGAATATCTCAGTTCCCCCATGCCTGACAGCAGAGGTGGGTTTTAAGGAGCTTACGAAAGGCAAGGAGGGTAGGGGCAATTCTAATCTCCGAGGGGAGTTGGTTCCAGAGGGCTGGGGCCACCACAGAGAAGGCTCTTCCCCTGGGCCCCGCCAAATGACATTGTTTTGTTGACAGGACCCAGAGAAGGCCAACTCTGTGGGACCTAACCGGTCGCTGGGATTCGTGCGGCAGAAGGTGGTCTCGTAGATACATTGGTCCAGTGCCATGAAGGGCTTTATAGGTCAAAAACAACACTTTGAATTGTGATCGGAAACTGATCGGCACTCAATGCAGACTGTGGAGTGTTGGTGTTACATGAGCATTTTTGGGAAAGCCCATGATAGCTCTCGCAGCTGCATTCTGCACGATCTGAAGTTTCCGAACACTTTTCAAAGGTAGCCCCATGTAGAGAGCATTACAGTAGTCGAGCCTCGAGGTGATGAGGGCATGAGTGACTGTGAGCATTGACCCCCGGTCCAAATAGGACCACAACTGGTGCACCAGGTGAACCTGGGCAAACGCCCCCCTCTCCACAGCTGAAAGATGTTTTTTTGGTGATGTTAGAGGGCTGGACTAATATAATTAACTCAGTTCTACCCAATACTTATATATGTTAGACCAAGGATAGGCAAAGTTGGCTCTTCTATGACACAGGGACTTTAATTCCCAGAATTTTTGAGCTAGCATAATTGGCTCAGGAATTCTGTGAGTTGAAGTCCACAAGTCACAGAAGAGCCAACTTTGCCTACCCCTGAGTTAGACCACAACTTCTTATGTGGAGACAACCTCTTTCATGTCATTGAAAGACAGACCCAAATTCTTTATGTTTTCCAGCACCCTTTCAGCACCAGCCCTCGAGATTCGACTACTGTAATGCTCTCTACATGGGGCTACCTTTGAAAAGTGTTCGGAAACTTCAGATCGTGCAGAATGCAGCTGCGAGAGCAATCATGGGCTTCCCATGTCACACCAACACTCCACAGTCTGCATTGGTTGCCGATCAATTTCTGGTCACAATTCAAAGTGTTGGTTATGACCTATAAAGCCATTCATGGCATCGAACCAGAATATCTCCAGGACTGCCTTCTGCCGCACGAATCCCAGCGACCGAATAGGTCCCACAGAGTTGGCCTTCTCCGGGTCCCATCGACCAAACAATGTTATCTGGCGGGTCCCAGGGGAAGAGTGGCCCCGACTCTCTGGAACCAGCTCCCACAAGAGATTAGAACTGACCCCACCCTCCTTGCCTTCCGTAAACTCCTTAAAACTCACCTCTGCCATTAGGCATGGGGGAATTGAGGCATTCACCCTCCCTCCCCCCGGGCCTATATAATTTATGTATGGTGTGTCTGTGTGTATGTCTGGTTTAATAATGGGGTTTTCTAATGTTTTTTAAATTAGATTTGTTATGAATTGTCTTATTGTACTTTGTGAGCCGTCCCGAGTCTACAGAGAGGGGCGGCATACAAATCTAATAAATAAATAAGGAAGGAAGGAAGGAAGGAAGGAAAGAAAGAAAGAAAGAAAGAAAGAAAGAAAGAAACCAACCAACCAACCAACCAACCAACCAACCAACCAACCAACCAACCAACCAACCAACCAACCAACCAACCAACCGTTGGTCCCAAGAGTCATGACCCCAAAAGTCCCCAAAAAGCCCAGGAAGGCGACCGTGAGGGGTGAGAGAAAGAGAGAGAAAGCTGTAGCTGGGCATAAAAATGAAGAAGCTACATCATTGCCAGGTCACAAGCGCAGGCCTCAGCCCAGCCCGCGCGGAGGGAAGAATGGCGCAGAATCCCAACTCTCTCGCTTCTACACGGGGTGAAGCACTCAGTCCCCTCCCCCCCCCCGCACACACATATACACCCGGGCTAGGCTCGACAGCTCACCTTCTGGATGGCAGCCGGCATTATCTCGCCTTTACTCCGCTGCCATGGGGCCACAAACACCACTGACATGTACTTAAAGCAATGTGCTTTGATAACTTTGTCTACTCAAGCCTGAAACTCCATGGTGAAACATCACAATATATATTTTGTACGAAAGCAAATATTTATAAGTTATAATTACAGCAGCAAGAAAGAATGTGTTGCATTTTAACACACATTTCAAAAACTGCTCATTGCTTTGGTGTTTTATTACAGGATAATGTATCTTGGCTATGATTTCCATCCACTGTGTAATTAAGGCATAGCTCCAGAAAGTGACAAATGATGCAAAGAGCGGGAGTATTTATACTTATTTATTTACATCAGGTTAGGAAGACAAATAGCAGTTATGATCCATATTGCTGCTTGCCAGGTAGTTAAGCAGGAGAAGGGATATCATAAATTAAAATTTATTTTTTCCCATTTATTTTATTTTATTTTTTCCCCTCTGCCCAGCATCAAATAAATATAAAAGGTTCCTAGGAGGATCTAATACTCTATTCACTGGAGGAAACAATTTACTTCTGATGGTACTATGTCAGTTCTTTTCAGGAAAATTACCCAAAGTTGCAGGTTTATTTAACACATAACCACAGACTACATAACCACAAACCACAGTTTTCCAAAATGTTCAGAACACACCTATTTTTAGAAATGGATACATTTCAGTTGTGAATATCTATCTATCTATCTATCTATCTATCTATCTATCTATCTATCTATCTATCTATCTATCTATCTATCTATCTATCTATCTATCTATCTGGCTTTGTTTTTGATATTAAAAAAAAATAGCTTATCTGTAAAGAAACACTTGCCATACTTTTTGGAGTATAAGATGCACCTTTTTCCTCTCTAAAAAAAGGAGGAATATTCAGGTGTGTCTTATACCCTGAATGTCGCTTTTTCTGAAGCTTTTTTTCCAACTCTAACTAGGTGCTAACAATCTCCCCAGCTCTTATATTGCAGGTTCTTTCATTGTTACTCTTTGGAATAATGTTTTCCAAGCCCTAAGTCTTCGCAGGGTATTTTTCATTGCTCTAACTTTCTCCAAATGTATCTTTTCAGCCCTAATCAGGTGCAAACAATGTTCCTAGCCATTACTCACTTGCAAGCTCTTTCATTGTTATTCTCTGTCAAGAATATTTTCCAAACCCTGCCATTGTAGGGTTTTTTAATTGCTCTACTTGCTCCAAATGTTTCTTTCCAGCCCTAACCAGGTGCTAATAATGTTCCCTGCTCTTACCTGCTTGCAAGCTCTTTCATTATTACTCTCTGCAAAGAATGTTTTCCAAGCCCTAAGTCATTGCAGGTTTTTTTCATTGCTCTACTTGCTCCAAATATTTCTTTCCAGCCCCAACCAGGTGCTAATGATTTTCCCAGCTCTTACGGACTTACAAGCTCTTTCATTGTTACTCGCGTTGAATATGTTTTTTTTTTTAAGCCCTAACCAGGGCATAAAATAATGTGCTGAAGCTGACCAGACTAAGGATGCTAGCCAGATGAGTATCTGGTAAGGAAATTATTTTCCCTATTTTCCTCCCCCAAAACTAGGGTGCATCTTATACTCTGAAAAATGCAATATTCAAACAAGCTTATGCTACTGCCACAGCTGGAAATTTTCACCTTGCTTTTAGCCAATAGCATTTATTTCAGGAGTTTATGCTTTTCAAAGAAAATGATTTATATACCGGAGCTAAGATATAACCATAAAGATTGTTTTTTTATTGATTGATTTTGTCCAATACACAATGTGGGTTTTAGTTGGTATACACATAGTAAAATACATAATGAAGGTTATAGAGGATATACTCATAGTAAAATATATAATAATAATAATAATAATAATAATAATAATAATAATAATTTATTAGATTTGTATGCTGCCCCTCTCCAAACACTCGGGGCGGCTCACAACAATAATAAAAACAATGTTACAGTGGAACAAATCTAATATTAAAAGAGAAAAAGACATATAAAACCCTATCATTTAAAACCAAACAACACATACATACCAAACATAAAGTATAAAAGCATGGGGAAGGTGTCTCAGTTCCCCCATGCCTGGTGATATAGGTGGGTCTTGAGTAATTTACGAAAGACAAGGAGGGTGGGGGCAGTTCTAATCTCCTGGGGGAGTTGATTCCAGAGGGCCGGGGCTGCCACAGAGAAGGCTCTTCCCCTGGGGTCTGGCAAACGACATTGTTTAGTCGACGGGACCCAGAGAAGGCCAACTCTGTGGGACCTTATTGGTCGCTGGGATTTATTTATTTATTTATTATTTATTTATTGGATTTGTATGCCACCCCTCTCCGCAGACTCGGGGCGGCTAACAACAATAGTAAAAGACAATATGTAAAAATCCAATTTAATAAAACAATTAAAAGCCCTAATTATAAAAAACCAGACATACACACAAACATACCATGCATAACTTGTAATGGCCTAGGGGAAGGAATATCTTAACTCCCCCATGCCTGGCGACAAAGGTGGGTCTTGACTAGTTTGCGAAAGACAAAGAGGGTGGGGGCCATTCTAATCTCTGGGGGGAGTTGATTCCAGAGGGACGGGGCCACCACAGAGAAGGCTCTTCCCCTTTTCATGCGGTAGCAGGCAGTTCCGGAGGTACTCTGGTCCAATGCCATGTAGGGCTTTAAAGGTCATAACCAACACTTTGAATTGTGACTGGAAACTGATCGGCAGCCAGTGCTGGCCACAGAGTGTTGTAGAAACATATCTAAGAAAGAATAGAAGAGAAGATATAGGAATAAAACATATCAATGAAAGAATAGAAGAAGAGATATAGGAATAGAAGAAAAGTATAGGAGATCTGACCACTTTTGCACACCGATCTCTGAAAGATGAGTATTCTGTTATTATATCCGTATGTCTGTCTATGGAGGTCATGTGATGTTTGATAACACAGTTGTTGTAATGTAACTAACTAACAGAACGATACTCAAAGGCATTTTCTGCTTCTAACCCATTCCACAAAATCCACAGCGCAATAATTCACTGGACCCCCTTCATTTGGCATCTATGCTATGGCGCCATAAAACAATTCAAGGTTGTTGTTGTTGTTGTTTCAATTTTACAGCTGCGTATAAATCCTCCTAATTTTGCCCAAGCCTGCCTTGTAATCACTAGCTAATCCAATTTGTATACTTCTGGGGTTAAAATGTAGAACAATGAGCCTCTTTGGGATATAAAGATTTAGATAAAACAAATGGAAGGTTTTTCACGATAAGCCATGGATCCACCAGCAGGATTTGTGCTGTTCTTTTATGAAAGACTTCCTCTTTTGCCTTGGAGGCAATCGTGTCGATAACCTTAAACCAAAACTAAGAAAGACAAATGCATCTTCCTGAACAGAGTGCACCATCTGGATGTTTTGGCCGGGTAACAGGTGCTGCTGGGGTTTGGAGTTGAATTCTTGGCCCAGATTCTTCACTATGATGGGTGACTCTGTAGCTTTGCGCAATTGTGCATTGCATTAATTGGAGAGATTGGAAGAGGAGAAGAATAGTAATTAGTCAGTTGGTCATGCAGAAAAGAGAACAGTGGCTTCAAGCCATAGAGCTGAAGACACAGATGTGCTGGGCTACCGGCTTCGGCTCTCCAAGGTATCTTACTAATCTATTGCAGATAAAGTAAACAGTCCATCTTCATCCAGGTCCTCAGACTGTTCAAATCAAAAAATATAAATTTCAGAAGCACGGGAGTTGAATGGCTTTAAAGAAAACACATATGAGCCTGATAAACAGGGCTGGCAAAATGCTAAATAAGCCACGATGGGTTTTTTCTTTCCTCCCCTAGATCAGTTCCTGAAGAGTTTTAAGGCCAAGAAGGGATAACGTGGGCATAATTTTAGTGGATCAACTTCAACAGTTCAATCTGGGATCATTCTCATGAATCTTGCAGTTGGTCAACTTCAAGGGTTCAATCCTGTACCATTCCAATGGTCCAGTGAAGGGCTGCAAATTTTTTTTACTATCACACTGTGACCATGGCTTATTTTGTGGATGTGGCTTGCTGGCCACGTGACTAGGTGGGAGTGGCATGATGATCATGTGAACAGGAGTGGCTTAGAGGTCATGTGACTGGCTTAAAGGTGGCCAATTGATGTCACTCACGTCAAGAGTTTGGGTTAGGGTGCCTGGCTCTCCTCGCCTCAAAGAGATCCAATTTCCCTGTCTATTTACTATTACGGAAGATCCAAAATATACTATTTAATTCTATGTATGTATGACATATGCGTACATACATATTACACATAGGCACACAAAATATACATTATCTACTTATATAAACTGTATGTGTATGTAAACACACACATGTATGCACAGCTCTTCTAAAATTATACCCATTCAACCTAATTTACTGCAATAGGAAAAACATACCCAGAGCCCAGAAGGGGGAAAAAGGGAGAAAACCCCCAATTTTTTTCAACCAGTTCTGTATATCTAACCATACCCATAGGAGCCCATCACTGCCATGGTCCCTCCAATTGCTCAACATCAAGGGTTGAGCAACTGGAGAATCCAAGACTGACAATAATAATAGTAATAATAGTAATTATAGTAATAATAATAATAATAATGATGATGATGATGATGATAATAATAATAATAATAATAATAATAATAATAATAAGAAGAAGAAGAAGAAGAAGAAGAAGAAGAAGAAGAAGAAGAAGAAGAAGAAGAAGAAGTAGTAGTTTAAGTTTAATCAGATTTGTATGCCGCCCCTCTCCGCAGACTCGGGGCGGCTCACAATAATAATTTAGATTTATATGCCGCCGCTCAGGGCGGCTCAAAACAACAATAACAATAGCACTTAGCAATAGCACTTAGACTTATATACTGCTTCATAATGCTTTACAGCCCTCTCTAAGCATATTGTCCCCAACGATCTGGATCCTCATTTTACTGACCCTCAGAAGGATGGAACTCTGAGCTGGTCAGAATCGAACTGCTGGCAGTCAGCAGAATTCATTTGCAATACTGCACTCTAACCTACTGTGTCACAATGGGAAGTGGGAGGCTGGGACATTGGAAGAAAAAAATGGCATTCTCCAGCAGAACAAAGTTGTAAGGCTTTTGTGTCTTGTCCTGTGCATAAAAAAACTGTTGATCAAGGGCCTTGAAGAGGTGCCACACCATAGATAATGGGATGTGAGACTCGTGGTGGGATTCATATATTTTCTTTTTACTACCGGTTCTGTGGGGATGGCTTGGTAGATGTTTGTTTATTTATTTATTTATTGTTAGAGTTGGAAGGGACCATGCGGGTCATCAAGTCCAACCCCCTGCCTAAGCAGGAACCCTATAGCATCTCAGCCAAATGGCAGTCCAATTTCCTCTTTAAAATGTCCAGAGTATTGGAGTTCACAACATCCGCTGGTAGGTTGTTCCACTGGTTCATCGTTCTGACCGTCAGGAAGTTCTTCCTTATTTCCAGGTTGAATCTCTCCTTGGTCAGCTTCCAGCCGTTGTTCCTCGTCCGGTCCTCCAGTGCCCTGGAGAATAAAGTGATCCCCTCCTCTCTGTGGCAACCCCTCGTATACCTGTAGGCTGCTATGATGTCCACTCTGGCCCTCCTTTTCTCTAGGCTATCCATGCCCAGTTCCCGCAGTCTCTTTTTGTAAGTCTTGATCATTTTGGTTGCTCTTTTCTGCACCTTCTCCAGAGTTTCAATGTCTTTTTTGAAGTGTGGTGACCAGAACTGATGTAATAGGGAAATGATACTGTAAAATCTCCATTCCCATCCCACTCCAGGGAAAAGTTACTGCAAAATCTCCATTTTTCCCGATTAGCTGGGATTCGAGAGGCAGGGAATAGATAGGGGCAGGGGCAGTCAGAGGTGTTATTTACCAGTTCTCTGAACTACTCAAAATTTCTGCTACCGGTTTTCCAGAACTTGTCAAAACCTGCTGAATCCCATCTCTGTGTGAGACCCATTTTGTGAAGCTGAGCTAAAGAGACTTGATGAGTTCTTACCTGTATTCCATTCCCCTCAACGCATCGCAACATTGTTCCTACACCTAGTTGGCCTCACTGCAGAAGTGGCGATGGAGTTCTCCAACTTTTAGCTTTGGGGAACTTCAACCAACTTTCCCTTAGAAAGGAAGAATGAACTGGTCCAACTGCACCAAATAGAACTACAGCCATTGACGTGACCCAGTAGGTCAGTATAAAATTCATTCTATTATTATTATTATTTGGGACAGGTGTGGTGGAGTTGAATCACACCTGTATACAAAAACAGGTGCACATCTGACACAATAGGGCATAAATGTATTTCCTGGATTAGGGATGTGGCAGATAATTTTGATATTTTAGGTAAACGTCAAAAAGCCAAGTCACCCAGAACACACATTGCCTAATGTCAAGTTGTTCCTCTTTATTTCTCATGTCGACATGTCTCTTATTGTTAGCAATGGACCCGATACTCAAGGATTAGGAAGGAGGCCCATCAAGGAAGAAGAAAGAGAGCATATTATTTTCTGTGCTTCCAAATAGAGCCTAAAATTGCATTTATTGTCTTGCCAGCGACATCAGCTTGCTGACTCATATCCAGTTGGCAATCAAGTGCTACTCCAAACACTTTGCCCAATTACTGTTACAGTAGCCCCATAGCTGCGCATTCGATTTGTCCTTCCTGAGTGAGAAGGTCTGAAGTTTAACCCAGGCAGGTGCAATCAGTTATTTTCAACCCATTTCTCGGGGAGATTATGGCTTAATTTTTTTTTTTACTTCTGTTTTCTACAATGGCCTACTCGATTCTGCAATCTTGATGCCACGTTGAAGATGGAGAGCCTACATGTGAATTACACGTTACAGTGGTACCTCTACCTAAGAACGCCTCTACTTACAAACTTTTCTAGATAAGAACCAGGTATTGGAGATTTTTTTTTGCCTCTTCTCAAGAAACATTTTCCACTCACAAACCTGAGCCTCTGAAACTGTAACTGGAAAAGGCAGGGAGAAGCCTCCATGGGGCCTCTCTAGGAATCTCCTGGGAGGAAACAGAGCCGGAAAAGGCGGGGAGAAGCCTCCGTGGGGCCTCTCTAGAAATCTCCTGGGAGGAAACAGGGCTGGAAAAGACCTGGAGAAGCCTCCGTGGGGCCTCTCTAGGAATCTCCTGGGAGGAAACAGGGCCAGAAAAGGCAGGGAGAGGCCTCTGTAAGGCCTCTCTAGGAATCTCCTGGGAGGAAACAGGGCCTCCACCCTTCCTGTGGTTTCCCCAATCGCACACTATTTGCTTTTACATTGATTCCTATGGGAAAAATTGCTTCTTCTTACAAACTTTTCTACTTAAGAATCTAGTCAAGGAATGAATTAAGTTCTTAAGTAGAGGTACCCAAACCCCTAACACTTTACCCTTAGATTATCTACGGTTGACCTATCCAGATTCCTAAGAGGTCAGTAAGGGGTGAGTACAAGTGCACAAGAGTGCCTTCCGTCCCCTGTCCTATTGCTCTCCTATATCTCCTTTACCTTTCTTCCATTCCTATATCTCTTCTTCTATTCTTTCATTGATATGTTCTATTACTATACCTTCTTTTCTATTCTTTCTTAGATATATTTTACTATGAGTATCTCCTCTATAACCTTCATCATGTATTTATATATATACCCACTAAAACTCTCATTGTGTATTGGACAAAATAAATAAATAAAATAAAATAAATAAATAGGTGTGATTATTATTATTATTATTTTGTAGTCAGCTTTGCATTTATCTAATTAATATGCCACCCAGGCCAGATGTAAGCAGCATATTAATCAGTAAATGTCATGAGATACTTCTCCAGCATTCCTTCAATTTATTAAGATGTTCTCTGATCAAAACAATGCCTGCAATCTGTAAAGATGTGTTGTTTAACAAATCCATGTTGAGTTCTAGTAATTATTGAAATGTTTTCAGCCTGGGTTCCCTTTAAGGTATGCTGTGGTCTTCGAGGTATTGGCATGAGTCTGATTGACCTGTTGTAGATGGAGACATTTACATCTGTGTATTGCGTGAATTCCAGCAACCGAGTATTTAAACAATGGAACTAAATCTCATTCAAATTAATCTTCATAACATTAATATGATTCAATTTATTTTCAGCAGAGAAATTAATTACTTTCCATAAATACATTAGTACATTATCATGTATAATTGGGGGGTTTAATTATGATTAATTGCACTGGGAATTATCTGCTTATTCTTGTGCAAAACCAATACAGGGACAATGGAAATACAGATGTAGGGATTTATGCACAGTTATTAAAGTTTGTCTAGTGATTTGTGTGTGAAGGTGATGGCCTGGTTTGGAAAAGGTCTTCAGCCTTCAATGAGCCCAACAGTTATCTGAGTTTTGCAGAAGTGACATTTGGTGGATTGTGATATGAAAGAAAATAGAAGAAGGACCGAAATATGCTTTGTATGAAATATGCTGCCTCTGGAGTCAACAACCCATCAGCTGTGAAGCAGTATCAGATTTGGTGATCATTGTTGGCCTGGCCAGTTCTCATGTTGCTTTCTTTTATTTATTTATTTATTTTATTTATTTGTTTGTTTGTTTTGTCAATTATGTATAGATATAATAGTTTTTATATACATGATGCTAGTAAGAGAGAAACACTAGGACAGGGGATGGAAGGCACTCTGGTGCACTTATGCACGCCCCTTACTAACCTCTTAGGAATCGGGAGAGGTCAACAGTGGATAGTCTAAGGGTAAAGTTTTGTGGGTTAGGTGATGATACTACAGAGTCAGGTAGTGAGTTCCATGCATAAACTACTTGGTTACTAAAGTATTTGCTCCAATCGCGTTTGGTGTGTTTTACTTTAAGTTTGTATCTGTTGTGCGCTCGTGTGTTGTGGTTGAAGCTGAACTAGTTGTTGACAGGAAGGCATTGTAGCAGAAAATTTTATGGACTATGCTTAGGTTGTGTTTAAGGCGATGTACTGTAGTTCTAAGCTTTCTAAACCTAGAATTGTAAGTGTAGCTGTGAAGGATATTCTGTTGCGAGTGGAGGAGTGGAGGGCTCTTCTAGTAAAGTATCTCTGGACATTTTCTAGAATGTTTATGTCCAAAATGCGGTGTGGGTTCCAGACAGATGAGTTTTTATTCAAGTGTTGGTCTGGCGAAAGATTTGTATGCTCTGGTTAGTAGTGTGAGATTACCAGAGCAGAAGTTACATAGGATTAGGTTAACAACTCTTGAAGCCTTTTTGGCAATGTTGTTGCAGTGGGCTTTGGCACTTAGGTCATTTGACATGAGTATTCCAAGGTCTTTTATGGAGTGAGGGTTGTCTGTAAGGTCTTGTTTGTTCAGGTTGTATTTGGTGTTCTGATTCTTTTTGCCAATATGTAGGACAGAGCATTTTTTGGTTGAGATTTAGAGTTGCCAGATGTTTGATAATTCAGACACAAAGTCAAGGTCTTTTTGGAAAGTAGCTGTGTTATTGGTGGTCCTGGGTTCTTTTTCTCTTTGTGAAGGATCAAAGGGAAAAAGAAAAAAAACCCACCTTAGTTGGGCTGCAAAAGTCCAGAAAAACCACTGGATGGCAACAAAGAAATATCCCAAAAGTGCTTTTTCAAGAGGCAACTTGACTTTGCTTTATTTTCTTTGAAAATGTTTCACTTCTCATCCAAGAAGCTTCCTCAGTTCTGGAGGATGAGAGCTTGGATGAGAAGTGAAACATCTTCAAAGAAAATAAAACAAAGTCAAGTTGCCTCTTTGTCAAGTGTTAAGGAGTGTGCAGAGTGATATTCATTACATTATTGTATTGAGAGAGGCTTATAATATTGTATATGTATTGTGAGTATTGACTGATGTAGTTTTGTATGCCTAGGATTATTCTTGACTAAGCTATTTGCCAAAGTAAATAATATTTATACACTTAATATATCTAGTTATCTCACTTACTACTTGTATCTCTGGGCTATCAGCTGGATATCTCCCACTTCCACGATTCCTCTGTGCATCCAGTGTTACACTGATAGCAGTGTCCAAATATCTCAGGGATAACCACAAAGAAGAGGGAGTCAAGCTATTATCCAAAGTAACTGAGGGCAAGACAAGAATTAATAGATGGAAACTAATCCAGAAGAGAAGCAACCTACAACTAACTAACTAACTAACAGTTAGAACAATTAATCAGTGGAACAATTTGCCACCAGAAGTTTTGAATGCTCCAACAATGGATGTTTTAACAAGGGATTGGACAATCATTTGTCTGAAAAGGTATAAGGTTTCGTGCCAGAGCAGGGGGTTTGATTACAAGACTTCCAAAGTCCCTTCCAACTCAATCTATTCTACTCTACTCTACTCTACTCTACTCAATTTTTATTTACTTATTTAACAATAAATAATGGCCACCTAACCTCATTCAATGTGAGTATGGACAGAGATTAAAAGAATATTATAGCTGCTAAAAACAAACTTTAAAATAGTGCAGGGGAAGAGCATCCATCTAAACACACACATATACAAAAATCATGAAATTTAATTTTAGGAGGCTTTTGGGAAGCTGTTGCATGAAATTGCTGAGTTATGTCCAAGACCTGAAGTGACTTCAATAGATTGCCACTGCCTACTCTATTACGAGGAAATACAAAAACCTTGATTAAATGGAAAATCAGATACTATTCTCCGTAATGATAATAATTGTAAAGAACAGTTATTTTTAATTCCCAGGAACTGTTTACAAAGAAATAAGAGCGATGTTGATTTTTCTCAGTATTCATCATTTTTGCACAGGTGCTAAAGAGTAAAATATGAATACCAGGAACCATTTAGGATGGAATCTTTCAGTTGTTGTTCTGGTTGTTTTAAAAGATCACATTTTTAAAAGGTTTTATTTTTCCAACAAATCTGATCTTGTTTTTCTCCAGTCTTCATCATAATAGACTGACTCACAAACTATTTCAGTGGCTCAAAGGATAGATTTCTCTCCTTCCCTCAATTTATGTGAAGGTTGCAAAGATGGCTCACTTTAGTCTAATAACAGTTTAGGCAAATAAACAACTTATGAATGATCCAACACTGGAGGTTTTTAAGATGTTGGATAACCATTGGTCTGAAGTAGTGTAGGGTTTTCTGCCTAAGCAGGTGGTTGGATTAGAAGACCTCTAATGTTAATTCCAACTCTTCTGTTCTGTTCTGTTCGTTCTCTTCTACCCTACCCTACTGTTATGTATTAGATGATAATATTAGGAATTGTTCCTGGTTAGAATATGACACTTGTTGTTAAGCAGAACTCAGTAGAAGTACTGTAAATGTTTACCTGTTGCTGATTGGCTGTTGTATTCTGGCGCCAAGAATAAGGAGCTGTCAGCCGCCGCTGTTGCTGGGCGAGTTCATATAAATAGCGCGGCTCCCGGTCTTACGCGTCTTCTGTTAGTGAAAGTGCGGCTGAGAGAAAGTGTTACAGCCGCTTGTTAACGCCTGTAGAAATAAAGAGAAATTCATTGGAACCGTGTATTTGCATCTATTACATTGGCGACGAGGGTCTCGAGGTCATTTTTTTTTCTTCGATCATACAGCCTCCTGAGCTCTTTGACCCCGAGAGGTCTACCTGGACAGCCTATATGGCGAAATTTGACATTTTTCTGGAAGCAGCAGGCATGCGTGATGCTGAAGACAGCAGAAAAAGGGCTCTCTTTTTGAATTATTGTGGAACTCAAATTTTTGAATTAGCGGGCACTTTAACAGATCCTGAGCCCGCTAACTCTGTACAGTGGGATATTTTAAAAGAAAAACTGGCGTCTCATTTTAAGCCAACGAAGCCTGCTCGAGTTTACAGGCATCAATTCTCGCGCACAGCACAGGCTGAAGGCGAGTCAATTAATCAATTTGCAACTCGCCTCAGGACAATTTTAGCGAAGTGCCAGTTTGAAAATCCTGAGGCGAGATTGACAGATGCAATAATTTTTGGAATGCGAAATGTTACTATTCGCAATAAACTGCTGGCAACTGAAGAATCAACACTTCAAGATGTCATCAAAGCGGCGCAAACGGCTGAGGTGGCCGAAGCCGCTGCAGCCGATCTTAAAACTAATGACAAACTACCGACGGTCATACCAGCCGTGTGCCGGATGCCGAGGACAACATCCAAGATCCCGGTGCCCTTTCAAGGACGCCTTCTGCCGACGCTGTGACAAGCGGGGACACATCGCTCCTGTTTGCCGGGCCGTCCTTCCAGATGACTTCTCGGGCTCTCAAGATCTCCTGCCTACATTTTCTTCCCAGCGCTTTTCTCGACCCCCGAGACTGCAAGGCAGAGGGAATCGGCGTCCATGGAATCCTCGAGGTAACATTTACTGCCCAAACTCTGGCTCTTCTTTCTCCCCCATTAATAAAATTGTTGTCCCCATTCTACTTAATCACAAGCCATGTCCCATGGAGCTGGACACTGGCTCAAAATATACATTAATGCCTTGGCACAAGTTGCACCTTTATGTGCCAGCCCTCTCTCGGGACTCCTTGCAACCTCTGGACATTTCTATAAATGACTTTCAGGGACACCCTATTCGGGTATTAGGCAGAACCAATGTGCCAGTCACTTTTAAAAATGTACATGTCATTCTTCCATTGCTAGTTGTAGAAGGAGCAAATCACTCATTGTTAGGATTGGAGTGGATGGCCCCGTTAGGCTTAGCTGTCACTGGCCTCCACAAGATTACTGCACAAGGAACACAGGGGGTGCCTAATTTTGTTTGCGAGTTTCCTGAGGTGTTTCAGGAGGGTTTGGGCACCTACAAGGGACCCCCTATCTCTTTTTCTTTGGATCCTAATGTCCCCCCCCTTCGGCTAAAGCCGCGAAGGGTGCCACTTCCATTACTTGAGAAGTTGGATGCACAACTGCAAAAGCTGCAACATCAAGGCATCTTAGTGCCAGTTGAACACGCACCCTGGGAGACTCCTATAGTGACACCATTGAAGCCAGATGGCACACTCAGAGTGTGTGCAGACTATAAATCTACATTGAACAAAGCTTTGCAACATAATTCCTACCCCATACCCGTTGTCCAACAGCTGCTGCACACCCTGGGCTCGGGGTCCCTATTTGCACGCTTGGACCTAGCCCAGGCATATCAGCAGTTAACCGTAGATGATGCCACAGCAATGGCTCAGACAATTGTCACTCACCGAGGGGCATTCAAATGTACTCGTTTACAGTTTGGGGTCAGTGTGGCTCCAGGTATCTTTCAACGATTAATGGAAAGACTTCTCATGGGTCTCAAGGGGGTGGTCCCTTATTTCGACGACATATTAATTTGTGGGGACACCCCTAACCAACTTCATAACCGCATTAGACAAGTCCTCTCCAGGTTACGTGATAAGGGATTGCGCTTAAAGCCTGAGAAATGTGTATGGGAAACTTCCTCTATTGACTTTTTGGGGTTCCGCATAGATTCGCAGGGTATTCACCCCACGGATGATAAAGTGAAGGCCATCAAAGATGCCCCTGCCCCCACTTGCAAAGCTGAGCTACAAGCCTTTTTGGGACTTTTAAATTTCTATTCAGTTTTCTTGCGTCAAAAGGCTTCTGCAGCTGAGCCGCTTCATCGCCTTCTCCACAAGGGGGCAGTGTGGACATGGGGACACACGGAACAAGAAGCATTCCAAGCTGTCAAAAATCTCCTGTCTTCAAACAGTGTTGTCATTCAGTATAGCTCAACCCTTCCACTCAGGCTCACCTGCGATGCTTCGCCCTACGGCGTGGGCGGTGTTTTAGCCCATGTTTTACCTAATGGACAAGAAGCCCCAGTGGCTTATTTCTCAAGAACTTTATCCTTAGCTGAAAGGAACTATGCACAGATAGATAGAG